>NC_041382.1:6126197-6146630 GCF_002162155.2 Triticum dicoccoides | reverse complement strand
CACACGACTAAGAATAAGATCACGTGGATCAACTTGTGTGTCTCTGAGGTTCCCTTGCCTCCGTATATAAAGGATCAAGGGGGGGGGGGTGCGTCCGGCCTACGAGAGGCGCGCCAGGAGGAGCCCTACTCCCTCTGGGAGTAGGATTCCCCCCCCCCCCCAATCCTAGTTGGAATAGGATTCGCGGAGGGGGGAAAGAGAGAGGGGGGCCGGCCCCCTCTCCTTGTCCTATTCGGACCAAGGGAGGGGAGGGGCGCGCAGCCCATCTTGGGCTGCCCCTTCTCTTTTCCACTAAGGCCCACTAAGGCCCATATAGCTCCCGGGGGGTTCCGGTAACCTCCCGGTACTCCGGTAAAATCCCGATTTCACCCGGAACACTTCCGATATCCAAACATAGGCTTCCAATATATCAATCTTTATGTATCGACCATTTCGAGACTCCTCGTCATGTCCGTGATCACATCCGGGACTCCGAACAACCTTCGGTACATCAAAACGTATAAACTCATAATATAACTGTCATCGAAACCTTAAGCGTGCGGACCCTACGGGTTCGAGAACAATGTAGACATGACCGAGACACGTCTCTGGTCAATAACCAATAGCAGGACCTGGATGCCCATATTGGCTCCGACATATTCTATGAAGATCTTTATCGGTCAGACCGCATAACAACATACGTTGTTCCCTTTGTCATCGGTATGTTACTTGCCCGAGATTCGATCGTCGGTATCCAATACCTAGTTCAATCTCGTTACCGGCAAGTCTCTTTACTCGTTCCGTAATACATCATCTCGCAACTAACTCATTAGTTGCATTGCTTGCAAGGCTTAAGTGATGTGCATTACCGAGAGGGACAAGAGATACCTCTCCGACAATCGGAGTGACAAATCCTAATCTCGAAATACGTCAATCCAACATGTACCTTTGGAGACACCTGTAGAGCACCTTTATAATCACCCAGTTACATTGTGACGTTTGGTAGCACACAAAGTGTTCCTCCGGCACACGGGAGTTACATAATCTCATAGTCATAGGAACATGTATAAGTCATGAAGAAAGCAATAGCAACATACTAAACGATCGGGTGCTAAGCTAATGGAATGGGTCATGTCAATCAGATCATTCAACTAATGATGTGATCCCGTTAATCAAATGACAACTCTTTGTCCATGGTTAGGAAACATAACCATCTTTGATTAACGAGCTAGTCAAGTAGAGGCATACTAGTGACACTCTGTTTGTCTATGTATTCACACATGTATTATGTTTCCGGTTAATACAATTCTAGCATGAATAATAAACCTTTATCATGATATAAGGAAATAAATAATAACTTTAGTATTGCCTCTAGGGCATATTTCCTTCATCATCTTTATTGTGCAGGTTCTTACAGAGAAGAATACTAGACTGTCACAGGAGCTGGAGGAATGCAAGACCCAACTGCGGGCTGTTGTGGCCGCATTGCAGGAACCGAGAAAGTCGCCTTCTGGAGACATTTACTTTAAAGAATGATGATTACCATATAACATGCGGCATGGTTGCAGATCTAACAACAAATGTTGCAGATGAATCCAGAGAGAATCCGGAGGACCAACATGTTATGCGACAGCTAGAGGCTGGCAAACGCGTGCTGACTGAGGTTAGGCGGGAGAAAAACAATCTCCAAGATGCCAATATTAAGCTGAGCGTGGAACTAAAAGATGTTCGGGGCCAGCTTGCAGACTCTGAGAAGGAGAATAAGCGGCTTCGGCGCGGCATTTTTAGTAAGTGGTTGAACGAATCCTTTTAAAGGAGTTCAGTAAACCGACTAACAGCGTTATGTCTGTAGGTATGCTGGCGGGTCGTCCCACGGAGGAGATGCTCGGGTCTACGGGTGATCTTATGTCCGAGCTATCACATCTGCACGAACAAGTTCGGCAGGTGATGCAGGGTGTTTCCCAGGCCTTGTGGCCATCCGTCTCCCTGCCAGAGGGTGTTGCCGAGCTTGCGGAGAAGCTCAAGGGAGCACGGCGGCGCTTCCGATTATGGAAGATATCAGCCTGTCGACAGGGTGCCAGAGAAGCCTGGGCCGTGGTGAAGACGCGGTATACCAAGGCAGAGCCAAATCACATGGCCGAGGTCGGACCTGTGGGGCCCGACGGAAAAGAGATCCCCGTTAGCTTAGTTTATGGGCAAGTAGAATTAGCCGCAAAGTATTCCCAATAGGATTGTAAGCTAGACCGCCTGTTGGATGGTATAGAAGAGGAATTCAGTCAGTCTGCATGACTATGTAATTAAAGTGACATGTATAATGCCTTCTAGCCGGATTGTAGATCATTTGTCGTTGCGGACCTTTTCGCTTCAACCTCCGGGCCCAATAGTCCGGAGTGTATCCAAATACTCGCTCAGTTATATAAGAACCGGGGTATGCGTGGAGACCAGGCGTAGGGGTCATTAGTGCTTTATCAGACAAGTTCCCAACTAGTTATGTTATATTACATGGGTAGTAAGAAACATATTCCAGGGAGAATAGTTTCGTTAAGGGTTCCTTTCCCTGGGTAAGCATGCCCTGAAATGCATGTCCGGACTGTGATAGGAAACACGGGAAAAACATCTGGGGGCAGATGTGGAATATAAATAAAAATCATCTTTTGTTCACCGACCGAATATTCCCCTAAGAACGCTAGCTTTCGGCTTCACCCTGTCCGAGGTACACATCCGGCTGACCCGGCAGTAACAATCGCAGAGGTGCTCCCCTTATGCCCTAGCCGAATTAACGGGAACGTAAGGAATAAATACAAGAGCCAGGCAACCCAGCTTGGCCAAAACTTAAGTCATATCGATGCATATAATGGTGAAAAAAGGTACATGCGGAAGTATAACACATGTGTTGGGCATGAGGCCCAGATAAATAATTTAAGCTTCTGTGAAAGAAGCCCCCAGGTATGAAGAATGCAGCTAGTGCATCTGTAATGTGCAAGCGAGGCACAAGGTGACCCTTGAAGGCCTAGAGAAATAATAAAAGAAATAAAGAAAGAAAAACAAGACAGATAATGTATATGCAAAAAATGGACAGAGGGAGGGGACTAACATAGAGTCCGGTGCTAGGCGTAGAACCTTCGAAGCCTGGTCGCGTTCCATGGGTTCAGCTCGAGTCGACTAGTCGATACATCCCGCAGTCGGTACGCTCCACCGGTCAGAACTTGGTCAATAATGAAGGGACCTTCCCATTTGGGCTCGAGCTTGTTCTTTTTCTTATCTGGCAGGCGTAGAACTAGTTCGCCAACGTTATAAGTTTTGGCCCGTACTTCTCTGCTTTGGTATCTGCGAGCCTGTTGCTGATATAATGCGGAATGGGCCTTGGCTACGTCGCGCTCCTCCTCCAGGGTGTCCAGACTGTCCTGCCGATCGAGCTCAGCTTCTCTTTCTTCGTATATGCCCACTCGAGGTGAGTCATGAATTATGTCATAGGGCAAGACTGCCTCTGCGCCGTACACCATAAAGAAGGGTGTATATCCGGTACTACGATTCAGCGTGGTCCGCAGCCCCCAAAGTACGGAGTCGAGCTCCTCTACCCAGTGCGTGTTAGACTCCGTTAAGGAACGCACTAATCTGGGTTTAATGCCGCTCATTATAAGACTGTTTGCTTGCACGACTTGACCCTTGGTTTGTGGGTGATAGACTGAAGCATAATCGAGCTTGATGCCCATTTTGCTGCACCATTGTTTTACCTCGTCGGCCATGAAGTTCGTGCCATTGTCAGTGATGATGCTGTGGGGGACGCCATAACGGTGTACAACCCCGGATATGAAGTCTATCACCGGTCCGGATTCGGCCGTTTTAACATGTTTGGCCTCTACCCATTTGGTGAATTTATCCACCATGACCAATAAGTATTTTTTTCTTGTGGGTTCCCCCTTTAAGGGGTCCAACCATGTCAAGCCCCTAGACCGCAAAGGGCCATGTAATGGGGATTCTTTGGAGGGCGGTGGGTGGCATGTGGCTTTGATTTGCGAAGAGCTGGTAGCCGGCGCAACGTTGGACCAATTCCTGTGCGTCTGCCCGCGCCGTTGGCCAATAGAATCCTGTAAGGAAGGCCTTGCTTACAAGGGCCCAGGCCGCGGCGTGATTTCCGCCGAGTCCGGTGTGAATTTCTGCCAAAAGATTCCGCCCTTCCTCTTCGGAGATGCACCTTTGAAGGATTACGGTAGTGCTTTTTTTGTACAATTCTCCCTCATGGACCCTGTAGGCCTTGGATCGCCGCACTATGCAGCGTGCCTCATTTTGGTCCTCCGGAAGTTCCTGTCTAGTTAGGTAGGCCAGGAGTGGTTCTGTCCATGGGGCAATAATGGCCATTAATACGTGGGCTAAAGGTGTTATTTCGGTGGCAGAGCCTCCGATTGTGTCAGATTATTCGGTATCGGGCATTTTGGCCGGGTCCGGACTATTGTTACTGGTGTCCCCTTCCCATACTACGGATGGCTTGAATAGCCTTTCCAGAAATATGTTGGGGGGACCGCATCACGTTTTGCGCTGATGCGGGCGAGGATATCCGCCGCCTGATTGTTTTCCCGAGCCACATGGTGAAATTCGAGCCCCTCGAACCGAGCTGACATTTTTAGGACGGTGTTTTGATAGGCCGCCATTTTCGGATCCTTGGCATCAAAGTCTCCATTTATTTGGGATATTGCAAGGTTTGAATCCCCATGCACCTCCAGGCGTTGAATGCCCATGGAGACTGTCATCCGAAGACCATGCAACAGAGCTTCGTATTCGGCTGCATTGCTGGAGTCTGTATACAATATTTGAAGTATGTACTGAACGGTATCTCCGGTTGGGGACGTTAGGACGACGCCAGCCCTTAGACCGGCCAGCATTTTAGAACCGTCGAAGTGCATGATCCAGTTGGAGTATGCGCCGTACTCTTTAGGGAGTTCGGCCTCCGTCCATTCGGCGATGAAGTTGGCCAATACTTGCGACTTAATGGCTCGTCGAGGTTTGTATGTTATGTCGAACGGGAGGAGCTCAATGGCCCATTTGGCAATCCGGCCCGTAGCGTCGCAGTTGTTTATAATATCATTAAGTGCCACTTCCAAGGCTACTGTAATCGAACACTCTTGAACGTAGTGTCGTAGCTTCCGGGACACCATGAATACTGCATAGGCTATCTTTTGATAATGTGGGTACTGTGATTTGCATGGAGTGAGGACAGTGGATACATAGTATACCGGCTTTTGAAGAGGGAATTTATATCTGTCCGCTTCTCGTTCGACAACAAGCACCGCACTTACAACTTGATGAGTTGCCGTAATGTACAACAGCATTGGTTCGCCGATGTTTGGCGCGGCCAGGATTGGGTTGGTTGCCAAAATGGCCTTTATTTCTTCCAATCTGGCTGTGGCCGCGTCCGTCCACTCGAAGTGTTCGGTGCGCTGAAGGAGGCGATAAAGGGGTAAAGCCTTTTCTCCTAAGCGGGAGATAAAGTGGCTTAGAGCCGCCACGCATCCAGTTAACTTCTGGATTTGTTTGAGGTCTGTTGGGGTAGCCAACTGTGACAAAGCTCGGATTTTGGCCGGATTAGCTTCAATACCTCCACTGGAGACAATGAAACCCAGGAGCTTTCCGGCTGGTACGCCGAAAACACATTTTTCCGGATTGAGCTTGATGTCGTATGTTTGAAGGTTGTCGAATCTGAGCCTCAAGTCGTCTATCAAAGAGTCGACGTGTTTGGTTTTGACGACCACATCGTCTACGTATGCCTTTACTGTTTTGCCGATTTGTTTCTCCAGACATGTCTGAATCATGCGCTGATATGTTGCGCCGGCGTTCTTGAGCCCAAAAGGCATTGTGTTAAAACAGAAGGGACCTTGTGGTGTGATGAATGCCGTTGCGGCTTGGTCGGACTCCGCCATCTTGATTTGGTGGTAGCCGGAGAATGCGTCGAGGAAACTCAATGACTCGTGTCCTGCGGTAGCATCAATGATTTGATCGATGCGTGGGAGGGGGAAGGGATCCTTTAGGCAAGCCTTATTGAGGTCTTTGAAATCGACACAAAGGCGCCAGGATTTGTCCTTCTTTGCTACCATCACCAGGTTTGCTAGCCAGTCCGGGTGTTTTATTTCTCTGATGAATCCAGCCTCCAATAACTTGGCTAGTTCCTCTCCCATGGCCTGTCTCTTAGGTTCGGAGAAATGCCGAAGAGCTTGCTTGACCGGCTTGAATCCTTTTAGGATATTGAGGCTATGCTCGGCCAGCCTGCGTGGGATTCCTGGCATGTCTGAGGGATGCCAAGCGAATATGTCCCAGTTCTCGCGCAGGAACTTTCGCAGTGCGGCGTCCACAATGGGGTTTAACTGTGCCCCGATGGAGGCTATTTTTGTAGGGTCCGTTGGGTGGACTTGAATTTGACTATTTCATCCGTTGGTTTAAAAGAGGTGGACTTGGATCTCTTGTCGAGTATCACGTCATCCCTGTCCACTTGGAGCGTAGCGTGGTTAATTCCTTGGCCGAGAGGGCTTCGGATAATGCCTCGAGGGCTGATGTGGCTGTTTTGTTTTCGGCGCGGAGTCCTGTGTCCGGATCGCTGGCGAGAGTGATGATTCCATTGGTCCCGGGCATTTTGAGCTTCATGTACCCGTAATGGGGTACGACTTGGAAGATTGTGAACGCCTCCCGTCCTAAAAGAGCGTGATAACCACTGCTGAACGGGGCCACTTGGAATGTAATTTCTTCGGACCTGTAATTATCCGGCATGCCGAATACCACATCCAGTGTGATTTTCCCAGCACAGCGTGCTTCCCGACTGGGGATGATTCCTCTAAAGGTTGTGCTACTTTGCTCAATGCGGTTCCAGTCTATTTCCATCTTTTGAAGAGTTTCCTCATAGATGAGCTTTAATGCGCTGCCGCCGTCCATGAGTACTTTGGTGAGTCGAAAGCCGTCCACAATTGGACGGAGGACCAGTGCGTCTGGTGCTCGGGCTGTTCGGAATTTAGGTTCGTCACTGGCATTGAAGGTAATAGCCATGTCAGTCCATGGATTTATTGCTGCGACGTAGCAGATTTCGGCCATGCTGCGGAGTGTTCACTTGTGCCTATTATTTGACGTGAAGGTCTCGAAGACCGTTAACACCGTATTGTTATTCACGGGATGGTGCTCTGTGGCATTTGGGAGGAGAAGATCCTCACCACTTTTGGCCACCTGCCGGAGTATCCAACATGCTCTAAGGCTGTGCGTTGGTATTGTATCCGCTGTATTATGAATTTTGTAGGGTCCGCTGAGCCGTCCCTCCAGTATGGTTCCATGCACTGTAGAGGGTTTTTTCTTTTTGGTAGTTGACCCGGGTGTATTGTGATAATGCGCCCTTTTATTTCGGACTGGGTTTGTATTCAGGGCCGGATTATCCCAAAAGTTTGTTTCGGTTTTCCAGGCACTTTCCATCGCACAGTACTTTCGTACTATGGATGCCAAGTCGGCGAAGCGTGTTATCTCACGTTGATTTATGGTGTTAAGGATTTCCTTGTCCGTGCAATTATTGCAGAAAAATAGGGTTGCGTCTTCCTCGCGACAGTCCTTAACCTTGTTCATCGCAAGGAGGAATCTGGCCCAATAGTGATGTATTGTTTCCTGGGGCTCTTGCCTGATGTGGGAAAGATCGCTTATGTTTGGGTGGGTGGGTGGTATTGAATCCGAACCCTTACCCGGTCTGGGATCCAGGGGCCGAGAATTTTCCAATTTTGGAAGTTCCGGTTCCGGGGTGCTACCCGATAATCCTGGCCCGCTGCCTGACTCTAAGTTCAGGGATTGGATATTGTCCTCCCGCGAACGGACGTCCGGCTCGGAGAGCTCGGGAATCCGGACATAGTTGGTCCTCAAGATAGAGGAAAGGTCACCGCCTTGTTCCTCCACCACTGCCATATGATGGGTGACCGATGGAGAGTTAATCTCCCTTTGATCGGGTTTAAGCCAATCCGATCATAGTCTATAGCGACTCCCAAGGCGATGATGCAATCCAAGATCTCGTTTGAGGAGGCGAGCTCCATTGGATCCATCTGTTCGGCGAGTGCCGATTTGACGTGGAGGCTGTTTTCGATGACCCGAGCAGTCATCATCGGCTCGGCGGCTGAACAGGCGGTCATGATGAAACCGCCTAACCGGAGAGTTTGGCCGACAGCCAAAGCTCCCTCGATAGTAGTACTGTCTTTAAAGACGAGACGAGACATCCTTCCTTGTGGTGAGGACACAGAGGAACTCTCAATGAAAGCACCAATGTCGGTGCCAAAACTGGCGGATCTCGGGTAGGGGGTCCCGAACTGTGCGTCTAGGCAGATGGTAACATGAGGCAGGGGACACAAAGTTTTACCCAGGTTCGGGCCCTCTTGATGGAGGTAAAATGCTACGTCCTGCTTGATTAATATTGATGATATGGGTAGTACAAGAGTAGATCTACCACAAGATCAGAGAGGCTAAACCCTAGAAGCTAGCCTATGGTATGATTGTATGTTGTCCTACGGACTAAAATCATCCAGTTTATATATACACCGGAGGGGCTAGGGTTATACAAGATCGGTTACAAAGGAGGAGATATACATATCCGTATTGCCTAGCTTGCCTTCCACGCCAAGCAGAGTCCCATCCGGACACGAGACGAAGTCTTCAATCTTGTATCTTCATAGTCCAACAGTCCGGCCAAAGGATATAGTCCGGCTGTCCGGATACCCCCTAATCCAGGACTCCCTCACTAGCCTCCTCTGGTGT
Source organism: Triticum dicoccoides (assembly GCF_002162155.2). Taxonomy (NCBI): domain Eukaryota; kingdom Viridiplantae; phylum Streptophyta; class Magnoliopsida; order Poales; family Poaceae; genus Triticum; species Triticum dicoccoides. The sequence continues at coordinate 6,137,891 of NC_041382.1, read as the reverse complement.
CTATATAAACCGGAGGGTTTCAGTCTGTAGGACAACATATAATCATACCATAGGCTAGCTTCTAGGGTTTAGCCTTTCTGATCTCGTGGTAGATCAACTCTTGTACTACTCATATTATCAGGAATAATCAAGCAGGACGTAGGGTTTTACCTCCATCAAGAGGGCCTGAACCTGGGTAAAACATCGTGTCCCCTGCCTCCTGTTACCATCCGCCTTAGACGCACAGTTCGGTACCCCCTACCCGAGATCAGCCGGTTTTGACACCGACATTGGTGCTTTCATTGAGAGTTCCTTTGTGTCGTCACCGTTAGGCTTGATGGCTCCTTCGATCATCGATAGCGATGAAGTCCAGGGTGAGACTTTTATCCCTGGATAGATCTTTGTATTCGGCGGCTTCGCACTGCGGGCCAACTCACTTGGCCATCTGGAGCAGATCGAGAATTACGCCCCTGGCCATCAGGTCAGGTTTGGAAGCTTAAACTACACTGCCGACATCCGTGGAGACTTGATCTTCGACGGATTCGAGCCCCTGCCGAGTGCGCCGCACGGTCACGATGATCATGATTTCGCTCTACCATCGGACAGTGTTCAGGAGACCACACCGGCAACTGCTCCGACCCTCAATTCGGAGCCAATTGCGCCATCCATGGACGGGTGGATAGACCCCGCCACGGAGGCCGTATTCTCAGCAACGATCGAGCCGAGTATCGACCTTAACCTTCACGGGAGCCCTGACGCCGAACTGCCGGATTCCTCCCCGGCCACGGACTCCGCACCGCCTGCGCCCGTGCCTATCGAATCCGACTGGGCGCCGATCATGGAGTTCACCTCTACGGATATCTTTCAGCACTCGCCCTTCGGCGACATACTTAACTCATTAAGGTCTCTCTCCTTATCAGGAGAGTCCTGGCCGAACTATGTTCAGCAGGATTGGGATGCGGACGACGAAGATATTCGCCGCCCACCCACCACCCACTTAGTAGCCACTGTCGACAATTTGACCGACATGCTCGACTTCGACTCCGAAGACATCGACGGTATGGACGACGATGCGGGAGACGAAGAGGAACCACTGCCCACAGGGCACTGGACAACCACCTCATCATATGATATATACATAGTGGACACACCCAAAGAAGGCAATGTTGACGAGACAGCGGAGGATGACCCCTCCAAGAAGCAACCCAAGCGCCGACGTCAGCGGCGCCGCTCTAAGTCTCACCAAAGCAAAAGCGGTGACACCGGCACAGGAGATAATAGCACTCCGGACAGTGTCGAAGACGACAACAATCCCCTCCAGCAAGATTTAGAGCAGGAGGATGGAGAAGCCAGCCCTCCCGAGAGAGCGGCAGATGGAGAGGCGGAGGATGATAATTACATGCGTCCCTCCGGAGATGAGGCAAGCCTCGACGATGACGAATTTGTCGCCTGAGGATCCCGTCGAGCAAGAGTGCTTCAAGCGTCGGCTTATAGCCACGACAAATAGCCTTAAGAAAAAGCAACAACAGCTTTAAGCTGATCAAGATTTGCTAGCTGACAGATGGACTGAAGTCCTCGCGGCCGAGGAATATGAACTCAAACGCCCCTCCAAGAGTTACCCAAAGTGCAGGTTGCTACCCCGACTAGAGGAGGAAGCATTAAAGCCTACATCTCCAGCGTATGACGCGGCTGATCGGCCACCTCGTGGCCGCGACAAAGAGGCATTTCAGCCAAAAGCTTAGGCCGCACCCGACGCCACTCAAATAAAAATTGTAAAGGCACAGGGAAACACGCTAGACCTGCGAGACATATTGCAGGACAAAGCAAAACACGCAAGATCGATCTACGGATCACGAGGGCGCGCCACTATGCGGGACGATAATCGTCACGCCGGACATAGTAAAAGTAAATCCGGCCGGGCCGAACACAGCGGACAAGACTCATTTGAGCTACGTCGCGACATAACCCAGTACAGAGGCGCCGCACACCCCCTATGCTTCACAGACGAAGTAATGGATCACCAAATCCCAGAGGGTTTCAAACCCGTAAATATCGAATCATACGACGGTACAGCAGATCCTGCGGTATGGATCGAGGACTTCCTCCTACACATCCACATGGCCCGTGGTGACGATCTACATGCCATCAAATACCTCCCACTTAAACTCAAAGGACCAGATCGACATTGGCTCAACAGCCTGCCAGCAGAATCCATTGGCTGTTGGGAAGATCTGGAAGCCGCATTCCTCGACAACTTCCAGGGCACTTATGTGCAACCACCAGATGCCGATGACTTGAGCCACATAATTCAGCAGCCAGAGGAATCGGCCAGGCAATTCTGGACACGGTTCCTGACAAAGAAAAATCAAATCGTCGACTCTCCGGATGCAGAGGCCCTAGCAGCTTTTAAGCACAACATCCGCGATGAGTGGCTCGCCCGACACCTTGGCCAAGAAAAGCCGAAATCTATGGCAGCCCTCACGACACTCATGACCCGCTTTTGCATGGGAGAAGACAGCTGGCTGGCTCGCAGCAATAATATATCAAAGAACCATGGCACTTCGGATACCAAGGATGGCAATGGCAGGTCACGTCGCAACAAATACAAGCGCCACATCAACAATGACAATACCGAGGATACGATCGTCAATGACGGATTCATAGGCTCTAAACCCAGTCAGCGGAAAAAGCCATTCAAAAGAAGCACTCCGGGCCCGTCCAGTTTGGACCGAATACTCGATCGGTCGTGCCAAATACATGGCACCCCCAACAAGCCAGCCAACCACACCAACAGGGAATGTTGGGTGTTCAAGCAGGCCGGCAAGTTAAATGCCGAAAACAAAGATAAGGGGTCACATAGCGATGACGAGGAGGAGCCCCAACAGCCGAACACCAGAGGACAGAAGAGGTTCCCCCCACAAGTGCGGGCGGTGAACATGATATACGCAACCCACATCCCCAAGAGGGAGCGAAAGCGTGCGTTAAGGGATGTATATGCGTTGGAGTCAGTCGCCCCAAAGTTCAACCCATGGTCCTCCTGTCCGATCACCTTCGATCGCAGGGACCATCCCACTAGTATCCATCATGGCGGATTCGCCACACTGGTCCTAGACCCAATCATCGACGGATTTTACCTCACTCGAGTCCTTATGGGTGGCGGCAACAACCTGAACCTGCTTTATCAAGACACAATGCGCAAAATGGGTATAGACCCTTGAAGGATCAAACCCACAAAAACGACCTTGAAAGGCATCATACCAGGTGTAGAGGCCCATTGCATAGGCTCAGTCACACTGGAAGTGGTCTTCGAATCCCCGGATAACTTCCGGAGCGAGGAGTTAATCTTCGATATAGTCCCGTTCCGTAGTGGCTATCATGTATTGCTCGGGCGAACCGCATTTGCGAGATTCAACGCGGTACCGCACTATGCATATCTCAAGCTCAAGATGCCAGGACCTCGGGGGGTTATCACAGTAAATGGAAACACAGAGCGCTCTCTCCGCACGGAGGAGCACACTGCGGCCCTCGCAGCAGAAGCGCAAAGCAGCCTCTTAAGGAAAACCACCAGTTCGGCGATTAAAGACCCGAACACCTTCAAGCGCGCCTGGAGTAATCGACAACAAGACCGTCTGGCACGTTCCGAGGTCGCATAGCAATGCGCCCCCACCCCAGTCCCAGCCAAACGGCGAAATCCGTGCCACGCGTACATAATTACGCATTGGAAATACCATGGGCATAGATGGGGGGGGGGCACGACTACGACACGTCCCAAAATGCAGCTCAACCGCACTAGGGGCTTCCCACCTTATTATTTTTTCTCTCTTTCAGGACTTTACTCTCTGGAAACCCCGTCCGGCAGTACGATTGCCGGACACACGATACAACAACCAAGGAGGCAGAAAGCTATGTTGCATCATGGAATTCCCAGGTGGTCTCTGATAACGAGCGAAATACCTGCTTTAAATACCATTCCTCAGCTGGCCCTTGGAGGGCACATGTCAAATAGTCCTACTTTTTGCTTATCGCACTACTTGTATCATTCTGCTTCGACGCACCTTTTTGAATAAACAATGCATACCACTAGACTATTACCGCATTCTCTATTCTTTATATATATATATATATATATATATATATATATATATATATATATATATATATATATGCTCATTCATGACATTCAGCACCCGTACACTCTGGTACGGCCAATACGCCAGGGGCTTAAGCGTACCCCATAATACGACGTGAGAAGTCCGAACACTTTTGACAGTACGGCACCCCGGACTTATAGCATTATATGCATCAACTCCGAATCATGTCTTGGGTCAATAGTTGGGTTTGCCCGGCTCCCATGTTTTGGTACCTTAAATTCCGCTATATCGGCTAAGGTAGCACTGGGAGAACTACTGCGATTGTGCCCCGGTTCATCTGGGCTAAGCACCTCAGTAGAGAAAGCTAAAACTGACTGTCATGATAAGGCGAGAGCTGGTCGCTATTCGAGAGGTCTCGAGTCCCTAAAGACTTATGTCGCTTAGAGCGAGGAGTCGGCTTTGTCCGGCTTAAGGCGTGTATAGCGCCCCGAATTCGGCCTTCCGAATACTAGGGGCTTTGCCAAAATTTAAAATTATAGACTTCTATGGCTAAGTGAGAGTGATAAAGCATTATAGTCCGATTGCCTTGTTCGTTGTGCTGAGCACCTCCCTCGAAGGATCCAACAATGGGAAAAAGAGTGCTCAGATTTATCCCGAACACCCCAGCACTCGTGGCATGGGGGCAGAAGCCAACGACTGGCCATCTCTCAGATTTAATAAACGGCCGCACAGAAGGTAATACTTTAAATTCAAACAAGTGTTGCATAGCGCATATGAACAAGTTTTCATAGTACAGGATCACACGAGCAAGTTCATTCAAACATTAAATCCTTCGCACACTCGTCCGCCACAAGACGAGCGCCCTTCAGGACAGCCTCATAATACATTTCGGGGTGGCGACGCTCCTTGCCCTGCGGCGGCCCCTCCTTCACCAGCTTCTCGGCGTCCATCTTGGCCCAATGCACCTTCGCACTAGCAAAAGCCCGGTGTGCACCTTCGATGCAGACGGACCGCTTTATGACATCCAGCCGTGGGCAGGCATCCACAAGCCGCCTCACCAGGCCGAAGTAGCTGTTGGGAAGGGAGTCGCCAGGCCACATCCGGACTATAAGGCCCCTCATGGCCTGCTCGACCACCTTGTGCAGCTCAACCAGTTGCTTCAGCTGGTCGCTCACAGGCATCGGGTGTTCGGTCCCAGTATACTGAGACTAGAACAACTTCTCCGTCGAGCTTCCCTCCTCGGCCTGGTAATATTTCGCGGCATCCGACACACTGCGGGGCAAATCTACGAATGCTCCTGGAGAGCTCTAGACTCGGGTAAGTAATAAGTAATTTACTTTCACATGCTTGCTTTGCATATTGAATGCCTTACCCGCCGCTATCTTCCTCATCGCCTCAATGTCCTGGAGGACCTTTTGGGCTTCAGCCTTGGCATGCTTTGTGCTCTCGAGGGCCGCGGCAAGCTCGGACTCTCGCGTCTTCGAGTCAAGCTCCAAAGCCTCGTGCTTCTTCACGAGAGCCTGGAGCTCCTGCTGCACCTCGCCCACCCGTGCCTCTTGTTTTTCCCGCTCGGTGCGCTCCTTGGCCGCTTTGTTTTCGGCCTTAGACAGTGCTTGCTTCAGGGTCGCCACTTCGGTCGTGGCCCCTGGCAAATCCATGATGATCCTGTCATTTCGCAACCACATTTTCTTTTTTATATAGACAAGGTATTACTTACCTTTGTTCTCCTCGAGCTGCCTCTTGGTAAGGCCGAGCTCTTTCTCGGACTGCTCGAGGTCCTGCTTCAGTGCGGCGACCTCCGCAGTCAATGCGGCAGAGGTCAGCAACGAAGCCTGCATACGCATACAGACATACTTATATTAGACTCCTGCAGATATTATTTGATCCTCTATTCGGCATTTCTTTGTGAACACCAAACAGAGCATCAGGGGCTACTGTCTATGCGGTAATATTTTTCCTATATTTTAAATACTTACCTCAAAGCCTATTAGAAGGCTGGCACAAATTTCAGTCAGTCCGCTCTTGGGGGACTGAACCTTCTTGATCACCGCACTCATAATAGTGCGGTGCTCTTCGTTGATGGAAGCGCCGCGAAGTGCTCCCAACAATTCGTCCGATGCCTCTGGATGGACAGACGTCACCGGCACGGACGGCTTGCCCCTCTTGGAAGAGGGCCGCCTGCTCGAGTCCGGAACCACTAAAGGTTCCGGCGGGGTGTACAGCTGAGGGCCGAACTTGGAGCCCCTGGGAGCCTTGCTCCCTTTGCTCCTGGAGTCCGGAAGGTCGCCTTGAGGCGCCTCCGGGACTGCCTCCCCGCGGCTCGGTGCCCTTGAGACAATACCTCGGCATTGTATGTAGGGCAAGGGGAGGAGGCGGTTGGAAGTGTATCACTATTTATGTCCGACGAGTCCAAGGAACCGTCCGACGATGATACATCGATACGGGCTTGGGGCGGACTGCATAATCATATTCGATGTTACGAGAAGCAGTGCAACAAAAGTATGCTATGAGTTACTCTGGTATACGGGCTTGGCCCTGAGCAGCCACTCGTCTTCGCCTTCGGCGGTGGTGGTGGAATAGTCCGGAAGGAGAGTCCTTCCCTTCTTGGACCCTTCGGCCTCCCCGGTTGGGGCGGCCTTCCTTTTCTTGTCTCCCCCGGCTGGAGGGGGAGAATCTTCATCTTCCTCCTCGTTTTCACGGGAGGAGTGCACCTCGGAGTTATCAGACGATGAGTCTGATACCACCTGGCGCCGAAAACTCTTTCGGGTTCCCATGGCCTTCTTCTTGGTCTTCTCCGACACCTCGTAAGGAGTCGGAGTCCGCATCTTCATCAGGAGAGCGTCCGCAGGGTCTTCGGGCAGAGGGGCCGGACAGTTAATCTGCTCCGATGTCTCCACCTAGTCCTGTCAAAGGCATGGGAGCTCAGACCCCGCACATGGTTAAGATATGGCAAATAAATACCCTACCGGATGTACAAAACTTATCGGATCCACAGGGCGCTTCACGCTTAGCCCGCGGTCCTCGGTAAGAGAAGGAGGGACCTCAGCGCCATTGAACAACACCTTCCAGACTTCCTTATGCGACGTGTCAAAGAGCTCGCGTAGAGTCTGGTGCTGGGCCGGGTCGAACTCCCATGAGTTGAAATCCCGTTGTTGACACGGGAGGATCCGGCGGAAGAGCATGACCTGGACTATGTTGACAAGTTTAAGTTTCTTGCTTATCATGTTCCGGATACACTTCTGGAGTCCGTCCAGCTCCACCGATGAACCCCAGGACATGCCCTTCTCCTTCCAGGAAGTGAGCCGCGTGGGGATTCCGGATCGAAACTTGGGGGCCACCACCCAGGTGGTGTCACGCGGCTCGGTGATGTAGAACCACACCGATTGCCACCCCTTTATGGTCTCCACGAAGGAGCCCTCGAGCCATGTAACGTTGGGCATTTTTCCCACCATGGCTCCGCCGCATTCCGCTTGTTGGCCGCGTACTACCTTCGGCTGATATTGAAGGTCTTCAGCCACAGGACGAAGTGGGGTCGGATGCGGAGGAAAGCCTCGCACACGACGATGAACGCCGAGATGTTGAGGATGAAATTCGGGGCCAGATCATGAAAGTCCAGTCCATAATAGAACATGAGGCCGCGGACGAATGGATGGAGGGGAAACCCCAGTCCGTGGACGAAGTGGGGGAGGAATACCACCCTTTCGTGAGGTTCCGGGGTAGGGACGATCTGCCCCGCGGCTGGCAGCCGGTGCGCGATATCCGCGGCTAAATATCCGGCTCCACGTAGCTTTTTGATGTGTCCCTCCGTGACGGAGGAGTCCATCCACTTGCCTCCCGCTCCAGACATGTTTGGAGAGAGTTGAGGAGAAGGATGTGGACTTGGGCGCTGGAGCTCGAGTGCGCGAGAATGGATGAGCAAGGAGGAAGAAGACGTGGGTAGAAAAAGGTGAAACCTTCCCTTTATAAGGACGGACAAAACTATGTGTCCCCACAAGCCTGGTAAAACTCGCTTATCCCCCCAGGCGCCGTAATTGATGGCGCGGTTGGGTTACCCACGTCCGTATTGATGAAAATCCCGTGATAAGGGGAACACGTTCTCTGCTTTGACAAGACGTGTCAAGAAACCGCCCCGCGTTATGTGCGGGGCTGGTTAAAGAAAAATGGTTCAAATAATTACTGGACCGTGGCGTGATGTCATGCCACCAAAACGTGTCAGCAGATTAGATTTGTGGAAATATTATTCTCTCTACGGTGGCATGTGGAACTTATTTTGCAGGGTCGGACAGTATCTTTGTATTCAAACTCTTCCGTGGTGTATTCGGAGGAGGAACCCACCTTGCAATGCCGAAGACAACATTGCGTGCCGGACTCATCGTCATTGAAGTCTGGTTCAGGGGCTACTGAGGGAGTCCTAGGTTAGGGGGTCTCCGGACAGCCGGACTATATCCTTTAGCCGGACTGTTGGACTATGAAGATACGAGATTGAAGACTTCGTCCCGTGTCCGGATGGGACTCTACTTGGCGTGGAAGGCACGCTAGGCAATACGGATATGGATATCTCCTCCTTTGTAACCGACCTTGTGTAACCCTAGCCTCCTCTGGTGTTTATATAAACCGGAGGGTTTCAGTCTGTAGGACAACATATAATCATACCATAGGCTAGCTTCTAGGGTTTAGCCTCTCTGATCTCGTGATAGATCAACTCTTGTACTACTCATATTATCAAGAATAATCAAGCAGGACGTAGGGTTTTACCTCCATCAAGAGGGCCCGAACCTGAGTAAAACATCGTGTCCCCTGCCTCCTGTTACCATCCGCCTTAGACACACAGTTCGGGACCCCTTACCCGAGATCTGCCGGTTTTGACACCGACAGTGTGGCTCGACCGCACCAGCCGCGCCCTAAACGGTTGGACTTGGCCTCGTCCGAGTCAGCGCGCGGGCACGCGCTCACTGGCCAGTGTGGCGCCTGACGGGCGGGCCCAACTGGTCAGATTCCCTATCAATACGTATAAAACACACTTTTAGTCTTTTTTTTGCAACGGCTCGCCTCAAACTTGGTACTGACACGTAAATATTACCAATCTTGGTATCAATCTGTTTCCAATGCCCCAATTATGATACTCCTGTGCAATTTACTCGGTCGTGAGGGAGCAGGGCGGTGCGGGAATGCTACGGTCGTGATCACATGATGGTGGGAGGACCGTGTGTAGGCGAACATGTTACACAAAAAAATGGTACATCATCACACCCAGGAACATTATGAAGGTGCCGGTAAGATCAATCTCATCGACGGGCAAAGTAGCGGAAGTAGTTTATTTGTCGGTGAAGCGCGACAATTTCCGTAGGTAGGTTTATACCCCGTAGCCATGAGAATTTCTTGGAGACGATCAGCAGGTCAAGAGTCGAAGTAAACGAAACCTTCGAGACATTCACGCGTTGCGAAGTAATAACCCGACAACGCTTCCACATCCAGGAACAAGAGTTCAGAGAAAACTATAGAGAATCCTAGCAGCATTTCCGTCTAATTAGGAGTCCCAACTGTTAAACCAATTAGACTGGGACTAGAACGCACTCTCTCCGTCCGGTGAAGGATGTACGTTTGGCTTCAAAATTTGTTCATAAAAGAGTTTACATCTATGTTCCCAATGCGTTTTAAAGTAGAAAAAAATGCTCCTCTCTCATCATACGGTAATCAAGACAAATTATATTTTAAAAATGGTCTCCTTAATTTCTACATGCACTTAGCTCATTGGGGGTTGGGTAATTAAAGAGGAGAGAGATGGTGGCTTACATCTTTTTAATGCATTTTTACTCCACTCCATAATTTGTCCTAAATTTTTATATGTACACTTTTCACCGAACGGAACGAGTAGGTAGTATGTGAGAGAGATCCTTTTTGGAGTTGATTTGCTCTTTGGGGTCTCTATCTCTCTCTCTCTCTCCACACACACACACTCACGCACCACACACACACACACGCACGCGCACACACACAGCCTCTAGCCGAACGAAGGGGGAAAGTGATTGTCCCTTCCCATGTCTAATTTGGCCTTCGCCTTTCATCCTAAGGCGGTGCCCCTTTTGGGCCTCTTTTGGCCCACATGGGGCTGCCCCCTTGCCAATCCTAGAGGGTTTGAGAACTCAAATATTACTAGATGATACCCCGCGCGTTGCTATGGGAATTTGTAGCCATATATAGCAGAAAGGTTATGGAGTAAAAAAATTACTAACGATGAAATCATATTTATTTGAACCATCGGTGTATGATATGAGAAGTCAAAAAAGTAATATCTTCTGGAGTATCTCGGTATTTGTGCAGTTAGAGCGGGCCCTTTTTTAGGGAAATTGCTAGCATGAAAAAAGAAGCACTGAAAACATGTCCAATCTTGATCTCCAACTCATTGTTTTTAAGCATGGCCCGAAACTCCTTTTTTTTGTTGAGAAACTGGCCCGAAACTGATATTTCACGGAAAATAAAGATTAAGCTCGGTCCAACACATAAGGCCCGGATGCCCTGAAGTCTAACTCAGGGCCATGTATAAAGAACTAATGCGAATATTTGTTTCATTTTTTTTGAGATAACACGAAGACCTTCAAAAGCGAAAGCACAAATCTAGTAGCGATGCATCCATAAATCTTATAATTTGTACATGGCCACCAGCCACATCACAGAAAAAAAAAACACATCAAGCACGGACAGTAGTACATAAGCATATCTTCCATAGAAAAAGCACAGATGCATCTAGTTCTCCGTCACATAAAGCTTTGTCCATGCCTTCAGGGGTAACAACGCTGACATGAAAATCTGGCAAATAAACGATAGGAGTGACCTCATGTCCTCATCTTTCTGCTCCTACCTCGGCGACGAAGACGCAACTTTAATTGGGACGTGGCACACTTGCATACTTGGCATCGGCATGGTGGGCGCTGCCAAACTACACCTTGGGGCCTATCTCTGACTTGGAACCTGAGCTTCCAACCAAGCTAACTACAAAACCATTCAGATCTAAGTCAGCTAGAGAGGAAGGAGAGCCCCACCTTTGGTGCGTGTGTTGTTGATGGAAGACGTCGACGGTGGCATGCATCGTTCGTCAAAAGTTCGGGTCGATGCCAAGGCGTGTGGGCTTCGGCCGGCAAAGCCCCTGCTAGGCATCTAGCGGCCATCATGTGGCTCCAGCCAGCTTTACCTTGCAGGTCTCTCCTTCCTCTCTATACAGATAAATAGGGCAGTAGAAGAATCAGGAACGCTGCAGTGAAGATTTATTGATGGAAGATGAAGTGAACCATCGTACGTTGAGGCGAGAAGAGGAAAGGACAGAAGAGAGATAACGCCTGAAAAATTGAACATATTAATTTGCTAACGTGGAATGCTGCATGTTCGAGAGGGGTTGATCAATGTTCACGTCTGGAAACTAAATGCAGCATGACGTGGCAGCATGCATGCGGAGAGTTGCTGATTTGGCTGGATTGGTGATGTGGAGGGGCTGCATGTTAAGATAAATCAAAGTAGTGGGGATCAATCTCTTAGGTATATAGGATTCCATAATTTTTTGTAAGTTTTTTCTAGAACTTTTTGGAATGCTATATCGGTATTGTGCGTCCGCACCATTCCAACATAGACG
>NC_041382.1:6119713-6125820 GCF_002162155.2 Triticum dicoccoides | reverse complement strand
CGGAAACACATCTTTGTCTTCATCATCTTCACTAGCGGTTAACTCGCTCCTTTAGTTTGTGTTGAAAGTTACTACCTTGTGTTTACTCTTACTTGCTTATTGTGCTTGTTATATCGGTTGTCCATCTAGTTGCATATCTAAACAACTTATTTTATTTATTGAAACTCAAATTTGCAACAAAAAAACTTTAATTTTTGTTAGTCGCATCATCATCCCCCTCTAGTCGATTACATTGATCCTTTCAGCGAACAAATGCATCCACTTCTCTCCTTTTTTGGCGATTGGACGAGGTACATCATTGTGTGACTATGGGTCATTTGATACAGAGGATTAAGGTGTTGTTGCTGTTTTCTTTAGAAAAATGCAAGCACCATGTGTTGAACCTAGCGAGCTGGGAATATCACTGTCCTCGTAACCATCCAACCACAGGTTGTTTCGCAGGTGTTGTTGATGTCAGACGATACAAAATTAGACATATCTAGACCGCCAGATTTACACGATTGAAAGGTTGATTGTTTGGGTCCAACCCAAATCATGTATTTAGTATTAAATTGATAATTTTGATGCATATACCATCCAGGCGATTCTCTCCTTAATTGCATTAATTGTATACTCCATCCGTCCCAAAATTCTCATCTTAGATTTGTCTAGATACGGATGTATCAATTATAGATTTGTCCAGATACGGCTGTATCAATTATAGATTTGTCTAGATACGGATGTATCAAGTTATCCGTATTTAGACAAATCTAATACAAGAATTTTGGGACGGAGTACTAATTACAAATCTGCATGCGATTCACCCCTGAATAGATGAGTATTACTCCCTCCGTTCCTAAATATTTGTCTTCTAGAGATTTCAGTAAGTGATTACATACGGCGCAAAATGAGTGAATCTATACTCTAAAATATGTCTATATACATCCGTATGTGATAGTTCATTTGAAATCTCTAAAAAGGCAAATATTTAGAAACGGAGGGAGTACTACCAATCTGCATGCGAATCTCAAATTAATGGCACTAAGGATTGCACGCCCTCTTTTGGTGATTAGAGAGAGTACCTTATTGGGTGAATATGGGCCGTCAGATGAAGAGGATTAATGGTGAGGATTAGGCGTTGTTGGTGTTAGACACTAAACATTGACAAATCTGAACCGCCGGATTTATACGGTTGAATGCCTGATATTGTTTGGATCCAACCCAACGCGGGGTTTTAGTACTAAAATGATGAAGATGAAGATGGAGATGGAGATAAAGATTACCAATCGGCTACTAAGGTGGATGCTACTAATTACGAATCTGCATGTGATTCTCTCCTATTGTCAAATATTAAATGGATTCTAATTTACCAATCTGCATGTGATTCTCCACTTAATCGCCGAGTATTGGATGGATGCCGTGGCGTGTGGGCTCATCCCTGTATAAAACGGCCTCCAACCCGGCCTAACCCCAGGCACACACAAGCAGGAATAACAATTGTTGCGAGATAGAGATGTCGCTTCTCCTGGCTTTGATCGGTGTTGTGGTCGGAGTGGTTGTTGCGAGCAACCTGCTGCTAAGGTGGAACGAGCTGAGGTACGGCAGGAGGCGGAATGGGTGCCTACCGCCGCCGGGGACAATGGGGTGGCCGCTGTTCGGCGAGACCACCGAGTTCCTCAACCAGGGCATGAGCTTCATGAAGGAGAGGAGGCTCAGGTACGTAGTCCGTCAACTTGCCGCTTGCTCGCATGGTTGGTGTTCATGATGCATTTTCTTTCTCAGAGTATTACTCTCTCCGTTCGAAATTACTTGTCGCAGAAATGAATGTATCTAGACCGAACGGAGGGAGTAGCTACCAATGTCTTGACGGACATGTCTCTTCACCGGGATTTCAGGACATATTTTTTCTTTGTTTTCTAGTATTTTTTTGGATTTGTCTAGATATGGATGCATGTATCTAGACACGTTATAGTGTTAGATTCATTCGTATCTAGATAAATATAAGACAATTAGTATTTTGTTACGAAGGTAATACTCCCTCCACCCCGAAATTCTTGTTTTAGATTTGTCTAAAAACGGATGTATCAATAGATTTGTCTAAATACGAATGCATTAATTAGATACATCCGTATCTAGACAAATCTTAAGACAAGAATTTTAGGACAGAGAGAGTATTAATTAAGATACGAAAAAATATATAATACTTTATATCATATAGGGAAAAGCTATCGTTCAGCCGACGGATCTAACGAGAACCTCTGCCATCTTGTACGTGAGATGCGTGTCCTATGTGGGCCCACTCGGCACTACCTCTACAATGATCGACGGATCTAACGATCGATGCTGTTGCAGTCGGGTCTGGAGCTGGCGCCGCCGCCGACCTCCTCACCGGATCTGGCCGCCCCAGCTCCTACAACAATGCTCGCCTCACTGGATCTGATTGAACAAATTCCTGCAACAATGCCCACAAAGTCCGTCGGCATGGCGCCAAGCTCTTGTGACGGAGGCGACGAGGCATCACATGCGGTTTTGTTTCTACAGCAAAGGGCATGTTTCAATTGGAACAAGCCTCTTCGTTGCAAAAGGGCCATGTTTCAAGAAAAAAAAACTCCTCAAATTATTATTTGCAACAAAGCTTTTGTTGCAAAAAATTTCTGCAACAAGACATTTGTTGCATATATTTTTTGCAACAAAATTTCTGTTGCGGAAATTTTCTGCAACATCACTCTTGTTGCAAAAGTGATGGTTACTCACGTGGGCGCATCGAACAGCTATTTGACGTGTCCATCCAATGGTCAGCGAGGCGGCATATATTTTTTCATTATCCGCTGGCCGACGCGTAGCGCTGCCCTATCATATAAGACTTCTTTGAAAGTACTACGAGGAATTAATCCGTGCGCTGCTGCAGATACGGGAGGATTTTCCGGACGCACGTCCTAGGGTGCCCCACGGTGGTGTGCATGGACCCCGATCTCAACCGGCGCATGCTGCTCCAGGGCGAGTCCAGCGGCCTGGTCCCGGGCTATCCGCAGTCCATGCAAGACATTCTCGGCCGCAACAACATCGGTGCCTTGCATGGCTCAATGCACCGGTTCATCCGCGGCGCCATGCTCGGCCTCGTGCACCCTGCTGCGATCCGAGCCAGCCTCCTTCCCAAGATCGACGCCTTCATGCGCTCCCACCTCGATGGATGGTCCGGCTCCGTCGTCGACATCCAGGCAAAGACCAAGGAGGTCAGTCAGTAGTCACCAAAGAAATGCTCGCTTTTCGTATTACTTTGCCCTGAAAAAAATGGGTAACCAACCTCAGAACTATCACAAAATTTTGATATATCACATTCAGGGACATATAAAAAATTGGTACACACTCAAAGTTGTAACTCAGTAACGGGGGAAAGTCCAAAGTGGTTGTTGCAACGTTTTATACTATCTCCTTGCTTTAAACAGAGTAACACATTTCAGGACATCGTCATTCCCATTTGCCGGTTTTGTGGTCGTAGCAGAGTTTCATAGAAGCATCTCCTTGCATGGGCATGCCAATGATATATCACAGAATCTTATGTGCTCATATCGTTGCTGACTGACTTTCCCTTTTAGGTGACCTTGCTATCTATGCTCAGGCAAATCGCCGGCATCACCGCTGGCCCGCTCTCTGATGCCCTCAATACAGAGTTCTGCACCCTTGTGCTCGGCACCATCTCCTTGCCCATCAACCTTCCAGGGACCAGGTACTACCAGGGCTTGCAGGCGAGGAAGAAGCTCGTGTCCATGCTACAGAAGATAATCACGGAGCGGAGGTCCACTATTCAAGCTCACGGTGACATGTTGGAGGCTCTATTGACAAGTGGCGATGACGGGACCAGGGAAAAGCTCAGTGATGAGCAGATCATTGACTTGATCATGACCATTATTTACGACGGGTATGAGACCATGTCGACGACCTCAATGATGGCTGTCAAGTACCTGTCCGACCACCCACGGGCTCTCCAAGAACTAAGGGTATGAACACATACTCTGAAAATCAATATTGTTTTTGCAAGCAAAAAACAATTTTGTTTTCAAAGAAAAGATCATGTGTTTCTAGAGTTTAGTGATTGTCTTTTCACTTATGAATGTAGAGAGAGCATCTTGATATTAGGAAGGGAAAATCGCCGGAGGAGGCTATCAACTACGAGGATTTCAAGTCCATGGCCTTCACTCGAGCTGTATGTAGGAGATCAAACACACACAATAATGAAGTGAGAGCACAAACTTACTATTAGTATGATCATGATGTACCCATGGATACTTCTACCTTGCAGGTCATCTTTGAGACGCTAAGATTAGCCACAGTCGTGAATGGGCTACTGAGAAAAACTACTCAGAATGTAGAAATGAATGGTGAGTTATGCTTGCAAATTATCCTGCCATTTCTGCATTTTCTATGTAAATATTAAGTATGTTCTAATGCAACAAGGGTGTCATTTACGCATGATTCACCAATTTTTTTTAGGGTTTGTCATTCCAAAAGGCTGGAGAATCTATGTTTACACAAGGGAAATAAACTACGATTCGTTCATGTACTCTGACCCGATGACCTTCAACCCATGGAGATGGCTGGTAAGCAAAAGAGTGGACAATTATGATCTTTACTACCTACTCAAACATACCACCACAACAGAGGAAGTTCTAATCTTGTGCTACCTACTAAAAACATACAGGAGAAGAACATGGAATCACACCCACACTTCATGTTGTTCGGGGGAGGCAGCCGGATGTGCCCTGGGAAGGAGCTGGGCACGGCTGAGATTGCAACTTTCCTACACTATTTTGTGACTCGATACAGGTATGTTCCTTTTGTTACTCCGCACTCACTTGCTAAGAGAACAACTCCAACATTATTATTTACTAACAACAAATATTTGTCATTCGGTCTTGATGTTGCAGATGGGAGGAGGAAGGCAAGAACACCATATTGAAATTCCCCCGGGTGGAAGCTCCCAATGGGCTACATATCCGAGTTCAAGATTACTGATCTTGCAACATACATTTTGCTTAGTTTAGATTGGTTAGACCCAGACAGGGACGATCAGAGTGTGATTCCGCGCCAATGAACGGATTAGACCAGGCTTGTAAGAAATAGGGATAATACAGGTGCTATGTGCTAATTAGGGAATAATTGAGGAAGAATGCTCTTGTGTTATTTTTGTTCGATCAATTCTTAGACCGAAATAAATGTATCATGTGCCGCCGGCGCAAAAAAAGAAGATAAGAAATATGCAACACAATGAAGGAGTAAAGACTGTGGCATTATTTCTGAATGAGTTGTGGGTAGAGAATCTTGGGCTGTGGTGCAGGGGAAAGTATCTGGTGCACCGGTAGCACGATGTTGTGTTAATGTGCTATTTGTTTCCAGATTTTTCTGAACATTTTTAACTGTCTGGTGCACCGGTAGCAGCACAAGCACCGGTGCACTAGATACTTTCCCTGTGGTGCAGCTATCTGGGAGGTGTATCCTTGTACAAGGGAATTGTTGTACTGTTCCGTTGAATGTATAGCATCACCACAATTTGATGTTCCGTCATGGGGTGTCGCGCCGTCATCCTTAACACTAGTGGGAGAAGCGAATGTGGCCGAAACGGAGCAGGGCGGTGCTGGGGATGTTATGGACAGGATCATGCGGCGGTGGGAGGACTGTGATGCGGTCTTGATCTGGGAGCTAGCGGAGGAGTTCCAGCGCCCAGTTGTGGATGCAGATGTGCTGGTACCGCTGTCCAATGCAAGGGCTATCCGAAATGGTAGGATGAAGCAGGGAGAACATATCATGTGCATTGCCCTTACTTGTGCACTATTTAAGCCATGGGATAGGAAATATAAGGAGTGGATCATGCTGGCAGAGGGTAAATATGAGATGCTCCTATGGTCCAAAGCGATCTCCGCCATTTAATCTCAGATCTACCAGACATCTAAGGAGCTTTAGCCAATTTGCAGATCACCCCCTAGTATAATAATTACACACATGTCCAGCAACTCCTCCACATGGGCTTGTATTACGAGAGCGCGGGAGGCTCGACATCATCTGATACATCTCAATTAGGCAAGGATAGTGGCATATCTGCAAAATGAGCCTTCTATTACTTTATTAAAATC
>NC_041382.1:6107810-6119471 GCF_002162155.2 Triticum dicoccoides | reverse complement strand
GGGGGGGGTGTGAATAGGCAACTATAAATTTTTAGCTCTTTTTAAACAAATTTGGCTTGATCAGAAACTAGGTTGTCTAGATATGCAACTAGGTGGACAACCTATATGACAAGCACAACAACAACTTCACAAGCAAGCACAAGATATAAACACAATACAGGCTTGCACGATGTAAAGGTTAGAGGTAACCACAAGTGGAGCCGGGGGAGACGAGGATGTGTTTGCGAAGTTCCTTCCCTTTAGGGGGAGTATGCCTCCATTGGAGCGGTGTGGAGGCAAAATTCTCCCCAAGAAGCCACTGGGGCCAGCGTATTCTCCTCACGCCCACACACAATGAAGATGCCATGATTCCACTTATGATGCCCTTGAAGGCAGCGAACGATCCTTTACAAACAAGGTTGGGGCTCTCTCCACAACTTAATTGGAGGCTCCCAACATCACCACGAAGCTTCACCACAATGGAATGTGGCTCCGTCTAGGGTGCCCAAACAGCCAAGAGTAACAAGATCTGCACGGGATTAGTGGGGGGAATCAAATATCTCTTAGTTAAAGTGTAGATGAGGCTTTCTCCTCCAAACCCTAGAGCAATAACAAATTTTGTTGGCTAGGAAGAAAGATCAGGTGAAAATGGAGCTTAAGGCAACAATGGAGCTTACGGGAAAAAGAGGTGGTCTTCTTGAGGAAGAAGACCTCCTATATATAGGGGGGGGGGAACAATCTAATTGGTATTTGCACGCAGCCCACACACAAGCGATACGACCACTCAGGGAAGCGGTACTACCGCTTGGAGCAGTAGTTCCAGGTCTAGCACAGAAGGTAGGGAAGTATAGGGGCGGTAGTGCCGCCAGATCGATAGTACTGTCCTCACCAGGGGTACTACTATTAGGTGCCTCGGACACAGGGAACCATGAGTGGTAGAGGGTGAGTAAGACGGCAGTATCGCATCAAGAGGTACTACTGCACCCTAATACCACTCTACTTCCATGGAGTGAAATGGGGGTTACAGAAACAAAATATAAGCGGTAATGGGTGCGGTAGTAGACAGTGGAAGTACCACCCAAGTGGTACTACCGTGCTACTACCACTCTACTCCCGCTAAAACCTCTGGGCTACAGAGAAGACAATGGTGGTGGGTTAGTACTCGTGCCATACTACCATGATATGTCTTCATCGTATCTACTTTTCTAAACACTTTTGCTCTTGTTTTGGACTCTAATTTGCATAATTTGAGTGAAACTAACTCTCATGGTTAGTTTTCAGCAGAACTATCATGGTGTTGTTTTTTGTGCAGAAATAGAAGTTTTCGGAATTAGACGAAACATTGCGGAGATTTTTATTGAATAAAAAAATGGGAATGAAGAACCACCGAAGGGGGCCACCAGTTGCTCACAAGGCAATGGGGCGCGCCTACCCCCCAGGGCACGCTTTGATGCCTTGTGGGTCCCACAGGCGGCCGTCTGACCTAATTCCAAGTTTATAAATTCTGTTTCCTATGGGACCGTTTTATGATACAGAGCCGCCTTCACTCCTGTTCTTCATCGGTAGGGCTGTTTTGGAGTCCATTCGGGGCTCCGGAGAGTGGGATATATCGCCAGTGTCATCATCAACCCTTCTTCATCAACAATTCCAAGACGCTCACCACCGGGAGTGAGTAATTCCTTCGTAGGTTGCTGGCCGGTGATGGAGTTGGATGAGATCTGTCATGTAATCGAGTCGATTTGTTAGGGCTTGATCCATAGTATCCACTATATTATGAGATTGATGTTGTTATAAGTTTGCTATGCTTAATGCTTGTCACTACGGCTCGAGTGCCATGATTTCAGTGCTGAAACCTCTACGTTATCATCAATATATTTGAGTTCTTGATCCTATATGCTAGTTGTATGCACTTGTTATTATTCCGACTCATAGATCCTAAGGTGACAATAATTGGGATACTATATGGGAATGACTGCAGTTCGAGGAGTTAATGCATTGTTCCAGTTATCTATGAAAAGGAGGCCTTAAAATCCCCTTGATTTCCTTATGGACCCACTGTCATGGGAGGGTAGGACAAAAGATGTCATGCAAGTTCTTATTATAAGGACGTATGACTATGTACGAAACACATGCCTACATTGAATTGATGAATTGGAACTGTTGTGTATGGCACTAGGTTGTGACTGTTCTATGATTAATATCATCCATACTCAATATCCATCGCTGATCCAATGCCTACGCTTTTCTCATATTGTCTTCGCTAAGTTACTATTGTTGTTGCTGCTGTTACAATCACTACAAAATTGCTACTGTTATTGCTACTATCAAACTATCATACTATCGTGCTACTATATACTTTGCTGCATAAATATTATTTTCCAGGTGTGGTTGAATTGACAAATCAACTGCTAAGGCTCATAAGTATTCTTGTACTCCCCTTGTGTAGAATCAATAAATTTGAAAGAAATACTACCCTTGAAGACTGCCGCGATTCCCTATACTTGTGGGTTACACTACAAAAGAAAACACTTCTGTGATGGTACGTGTCTGTCATAGTAGGTCACATTTTTTATCATGCATGTACACCCATGACAATTTTATGACAGAATCAAGATAGTCATACCTGTGCTATCGTAGAAGTGTCCCATGAAAATACTCAAATTATCATTACAGAAGTGTCCACTTCCATGGCTATAAATGATGCGCAACCATGAAAGTGTTTTGGTCATGGGTAACTGGCACGTAGCATCCACTGTAACAGGTCGCCGTTAAGCTACCGGGTTCCCATTTCAGCCCGTTGTGTCTTTCGGCCTGGTAATGTCCCGTGCTGCACATGGGCTGTATATAGTCCGATGCCACATGCGGCCCATTAACGACCTATGATCTCAGTTGCAACATTTCAGCCCAACCTAACTTTGGGCATGTTAAAGGTCTATCATACAATTTGGCCCGTTGATGCCTCTATTATGTTTCATCACTGGTACGCATCGGTGCTAAACAAACAATGTTTAACCCCTTTCCGCGACGGCATTTAGAACCGTCGCCAAGTGAGTGTGGGCGATAGGGGAGTGCTTCCCACACGACCCAGAAACCGTTGGGGATATGCCCTCCTGGCACACGCGCTCAACAAAATGAGGTCGTGTGCGACTGGTGAGCGCTCAAATACGGAAATACGTACAATAGTGCTAAAAAATAAAATTATAAGGAGAAATTGCGCAAGTACATCCCACAGAGTCAGTCCCCGCTAAACATTTCTGTTCGTATATACATCCCACACAATCGCTACAAGGAAAACGTTTGCGCAAGGTGGCGAAACACAAACAGTTTTAAAAAGAATGTCGTGTGTGATTGTTCATTGATCCAACACGGTTTATTCCTATAAACTATGTGCGTTGCCTGAGGTCATCGCCCATGGTGTTTTCTCATTAACCGTTTGCAATAGGAAAACCCAATTAGCAGGCTAATTGGCCAATTACCAGGCTAATTGTCCTATTATTAATAATCCATTTACTAATCTAATTGACATTCATATTAAGCACATAATATATTCCATTTCCATATTAAGGAAGCAGGATTTCATAATTGAAATACATCGGAGTACAACATGATATAGCTTCAGCACTCAGCAACCCCATTACACAACTGCACCAGCAGTAAGTTTCACATGCAACATTTAGAACCTTACGAAATTAGCATCATAGACGGTACATAGAGAGATGCATCTCATCCGGAAAACTGCTGAAGTGGAAGACGAATATTGAGCCTTCATTCATGTTGAAGGTCTTTGCAACTTTAGGCCAGTGCCTGTGGATGATTGACCATCCATCCTTCGACCTCTTCAGAAACAATTCAATATTGAACCGTGGATGTTGTATGAAAACTTTCTGTCGGTGTACTAGAGTAGGGGTACCCTAGTATCCCGAACTTGTGCACGGGCAGTCGCAGCATCCCGTGGCAAGGCTTGCCGGGTGACCGCCAAGGTCCTCCGTAGTTCCTTTGGAGCCATTCAAGGATAAAGTATCCAAGGCATCTCAAGGAGACAAGACCCCGGCAAGAGGAGCTTGCCGGGAAGGCCAACCAAGGCATCTCAAGTATCCAAGCCAAGGAGACAAGACCCCGGAAAGAGGAGCTTGCCGGGAAGACCAACCAAGGCATCTCAAGGAACTCGCCGCGATGCGCCACGCGTCCCGGCAAGGCCCGGTGAGCAACAAGCTCCCGGACGCGACAAGACAATGACCGCGGCAAGGCGCTTGCCGCGGCAAGCCACCACTCTGTGACCGCGCTCCAGCACACCCACCAACATGTCGCTCTGGGACCCTTCCAGGCGTACGTGGCGGGGGGCTGTGCAGCCAGCGGTGCGCAGTGGCAAGCTGCGCTGACAAGATTGCCATCGTGGCGAGCGGTGGCGTCCCTGGCGGTCCCTTTTGCACTATTTAGGCGACGCAGACGGGCATTTAATGCCCTTGTCCCCTGCCGTCAGGGTTAGGTATGATACACTATAGCAGGTAGCTGTACCAACCGCAGCACCTTTCCATTTTTACCCTTGTCTACGTTGCCACCTGTCGGTGACCCCTTTAGCATATAAAAGAAGGCCCATGCGCAACGTGGAGGGAGGAGGAAGAGAACTCTCACGCTCAGTCTCGTTAGCTGCTAGGGTGTACTGTAGCACTCCGCGCTCCCGAGCAAGAACTCAATACAAACCACAAAGCAGGAGTAGGGTTTTACGCATCCGTGCGGCCCGAACCTGGGTAAACTGCTCGTGTGCTTCGCCTCGATCCGCTCTTCGTGCGACCCTCGCCCCTACCGAACCGAAAGGGACTCGGTCCGCCGGTCCCATAGGTGTTCGTGGATTAGTCCCCCGACATCTTTGGCGCACCAGGTAGGGGCGTCGAGGTTGTGTGAACCAGATCCGGCGTCCACACGAGCTAGATCTTCACCATCTTCATCGACATGCCACTGAAGAAGAAGGCTTCGGAGGCGGCTGCTCCGTCCGCGCCGAACACACCACCGCCGGAGCAAACGGCTGATGGGGCAGACGCCGGCGGAAGAACTAGCGTCGACAAGGGAGATCACGGTGCTGCCAGGTCCAAGGACAAGGCTGCGCTACCCATCGGCGGCGTAGCCGGCTCCCACAACGACCGGGCGCACTCCAAGACCTCGGCGTCCGTACATGCACCGCGCCCATCTCAGGAGGCGCGGGACCGGCAGCGTCATGGTACTCACGGTACCATGCGTTTGCTGGACCAAGATCGAGCTGGTGGATCTCGGAGTGCTCAAGACCAGCATGCACGCCAACATGCTGGCACGAGCGAGGCACGGTCGCCTGGATGGGATACTGCTCCTTCTAACATAGTTAGAAGTCTGAGCATATCCCGCTCTTCGCACCGTTCGCCACCGCCACCCGCCACTCCAGCAGAAGCATTGGCGCGAGCTCAACTGCTCCTGGACTACCCTCCAACAGCAAACAAGATCGATGACTGGAGGGCCACCATTCAGAGTCTCAACGGCTTCGCCAACAGCGACATTCAACGGCAGCCGAGCACGTCGCAGCCGCGGCAAGTCAGCCAGGCACAAGCCGGTGGCGACAAGACCGGTGGGGGTGCAACCACTGTGCACTCTCCGCCCCGAAGGCCAAGATCGCCGACTCGCCAGATCCACCTCGACAGCGACTCTACCGCGTCATCAGATCCACGAGCTCGTCGCGATCAGCGCCAAGTTCTTCACGAACGACAGCAAGAAGACGTGCGTACTCGCATCGAGCGCCGAAGAGAAGCGCGACGTCAATCGGACCAGCGCGCTGGGCCCTCTGTCGACATGCATGCGCCAGGGGAACCAGGCGACTTGCCGTACGCGGTAGGTTGCCCTGTGTTTACTCGTGAGCTGTGGTAAGTCCAGTGGCCCAGCATGAAGAATTTCAAGCCAGACGTACCAGAGAAGTACGACGGCAAGTCGCATCCGTCGGAGTTCCTCAGCATCTACACCATCGCGGTGCAGGCTGCCGGGGGGCGGGACGACAAGATCCTTGCCAACTACTTCCCGCTGGTGCTCAAGCCCAACGTCAGGTCCTGGCTCATGCACTTGCCGGACGACTCCATATCCTCCTAGGCAGACCTATGCCATCAGTTTGTCGGCGCCTTTACAGGCGGCCACAAACCCCATGGCCAAGAGAGTGACCTTCATCTGCTCGCCCAGAAGGAAGGAGAGCCCCTGCGCAAGTACATTCAGAGATTCAGCCGTGTACAGCACAACATCCCAGATGTCCACCCTGCTGCGGTCATCAGCGCGTTCCATCAGAACGTGCGTAACCGCATGATGCGGGAGGAGATGGTGATGTGCAAGATCCGAGACGTCAGTGAGCTGTATGCCCTGGCCGACAAGTGTGCACGTGCTGAGGAAGGGAGGAAAGTCCCCGAAGAGAATACAGGAGCAGGAGGATCTGACAGTGAGGATGCTGCCCCGGCAAAGAAAAACCGGCGGCGGAACAACAGAAAGAAGAAAGGCAAAGGTGTGCTAGTCATTGAGCAGTCCGGCAATGAAGGTGGCGCCAAGAAAGCCAAAGCTGGTAGCTCCGGCAAGGAGAGTGCCGCCTGCACCAATTGCCAGACCGTGGCGGTCGCCGACAAGCAGGACGGCACCGACAAGCAGTACTGCAAGATCCACCGCACCAATGGCCGTGATCTCCAGAGCTGCAAGAAGGTCGAGCAGCTTGTCCAGCAGCAAAAGGCTGAATACGAGCGACGCGACAAGGAGAGGGCCCAAGGAGGCGCTGGAGAATCCGGCAAGAAGCGCGCTGGCCGGGGAGGACGCCGCGACAAGGCCAAGCAGCGGTAAGGAGACAGACCTCCCCGTGGCCGCGACAAGGATGAAGATGACGACGATGACGAAGACATGGATGATGTCGAGACCAGTGAGCAGGAGTTCCAGAAAGCCACATAGGTCTTGTGCGTTGACGGTGGTGCTTCTCTGCATACTTCGCACCGCCAACTCAAGCAGTGGGTGCGGGAAGTCAATGCAGCGGAACCACCTGTCGAGTCACGCAAGCTTCTGAAATGGTCCAGCACGCATATCATCTTTGATATTGAGGACCATCCTGATCGCACAACTGCGGTCGGGTGCTTGCCGATGTTGGTTTCACCAACTATCCGCAACCTCAAGGTCACTAAGATGCTAGTTGACGGCGGGGCCGGCTTGAACCTGATCTCCCGCTGTACTCCAGAAACTCCAGATCCCTGATAGCGAGCTTGAAGAGACCGACACATTCCAAGGAATCAACCCGGGAAGGAGCAAGCCGAAGGGGAAGGTCACGTTGCCAGTAACATTTGGCAGCGAGGTGAACTTTAGGACTGAGAGGGTCACTTTTGACGTTGCCGATTTTCCATTGCCTTACAATGGGATACTCGGCCGTCTAGCACTCGCCAAGTTTATGGCAGCCTCTCACTACGCATACAACATGCTGAAGATGCCAGGCCCGATAAGCGTCATCTCTGTCCCTGGCGACAAGAAGGATGCTCTTATCTGCGCCGACAAGATCTACCGGGAAGCAGCAGCCGCAACAGATCGCAAATCACCTGCCGTTGAAGCTCCCGGGGGGAAGAAGAAGACCAAGTCCAGCAAGAGTTCTGATGCCCACTCCGGCAAGCGCATCTCTTCGGAGTGCTGCGCTGCCGTCGACAACGCACCATCGAGCTCCACCAGCAAGTTTAAGAAGACAATGGCAGCTCCGCCAGGGACCAAGAAGGTGTCCGCCAAGGAGGACGGCACTGGTGGTACCTTCACCATCAGTGCCACTCTCGACCCTAAATAGGAAAGCACGCTCATTGCTTTCCTGTGGGCGAACGTCGACGTGTTTGCGTGGCAACCGTCTGACATCCCCGGTGTTCCCAGGAAAGTAATTGAGCACCATCTTGCCGTTTGTCCTCATGCGCGGCCCGTCAAGCAGAAGGTCAGGAAGCAAGCAGTGGAGCGCCAAGAATTCATCGCAGAAGAGATCAAGAAGTTGGAAGCAGCATGCCTTGTCAGAGGAGTGCTCCATCCTACGTGGTTGGCCAATCCTGTAGTCGTGCGCAAGGCGAACGGGAAATGGAGACTTTGTATCGACTTTACCGATGTTAACAAAGCTTGTCCCAAAGACCCATTTCCTTTGCCGCGCATTGACCAGATTGTTGACTCCACGGCCGGATGTGACTTGCTTTCATTTCTTGACGCATACTCAGGATACCATCAGATCTTCATGGCAGAAGAGGATGAGGAGAAGACCGCATTCATCACTCCATGTGGCACGTACTGTTTTATACGGATGCCTTTCGGTTTAAAAAATCCTGGTTCAACATTTGCAAGAGTAGTCCATGTCGCTATTGAGCCACAAATACACAGAAATGTGGAAGCCTACATGGATGACATAGTGGTCAAGAGCAAGGACAAGGCAACTCTAATTCAAGATTTAGACAAGACCTTTGCAAATCTGCGCAAAATCAGCCTCAAGCTCAACCCCGAGAAGTGTGTGTTTGGAGTCCCCTCCGGCAAGCTTCTCGGGTTCTTCGTGTCTCAGCGGGGAATCGAAGCCAATCCCGACAAGATTAAGGCCATCGAGCAGATTGAAGCACCAAAGCGCGTCAAGGATGTACAGAGACTTGCCGGTTGCGTGGCTGCTCTCAGCAGGTTTATCTCTAGGTCTGCTGAGCGCGCCCTGCCGTTTTTCAAAATATTGAAAAAGGCAGGACCAATGAAATGGACTCCGGAAGCGGAGGCTGCGCTGCAAGACTTGAAAAGGTACCTGTCCTCCGCTCCAACACTTGTCGCACCTAAGCCACAAGAGAAGTTGCTGCTGTATATAGCGGCAACCAATCAAGTGGTTAGTGCTGCGTTAGTAGCAGAGAGGGAGGCAGATGACGAGCCAACAACCACGGCAGGCGCATCTAGCGACAAGCAGGGGGCTTCCTTGACAAGCTCTGGTCCCGACAAGGATGGATTTGCGCAGACGTGCGAGGAGATACAGAAGAGAATGGTAAAGCGCCCAGTTTACTTTGTCAGTTCCCTTCTGCAGGGGGCTAGGTCAAGGTACTCTGGCATGCAGAAATTGCTTTTCGGCCTTCTCATGGCCTCGAGAAAGCTGCACCATTACTTCCAAGCACATGAGATCACAGTTGTCACTCGTTTTCCGCTGAAGAGGACACTACAGAATCCAGAAGCGACAGGTAGGATTGTTGAGTGGGCACTGGAACTGTCAAGCTTTGGCCTCAAGTTTGAGAGTACTTCAACTATCCAAAGCAGAGCATTGGTAGAATTCATAGCAGAATGGACGCCAACACCAGATGAAGAAATTCCAGAAACGAGCATCCCCGTCGAGGAAGCAAGTAAACAGTGGCTGATGTACTTTGATGGTGCCTTTTCGCTGCAAGGCGCCGGCGCTGGCGTGCTGCTTGTCGCACCCACCGGAGAGCACCTCAAGTACATAGTCCAGATGCACTTTCCCAAGGAGCAAGCAACAAACAATACTGCAGAGTATGAAGGCTTGCTTGCCGGTCTCAGGATCGCGGTAGACCTTGGGATCAAGAAGCTCATTGTCAGGGGAGACTCACAGCTTGTCGTCCGCCAAGTGAACAAGAGCTATCAGAGTCCGTTGATGGAAGCCTACATCGACGAAGTGAGAAAGCTAGAAGAGCACTTTGACGGCCTACAGATGGAGCATGTTCCAAGAGCTCAGAACACCATTGCCGATGGCCTGTCAAAGTGCGCCGCACTTAAGGTACCTGTGGAACCAGGGATCTTTGTGCTCAAGCTGACTCAACCGGCTGTAACGCCATCAACTGGACAGAGCAAGAAGAGGAAGTTGATTTCTGGTGACTATTTTCCGGCAGAGCTTCCCGAAGCCGCCGCCAAGAAGGTCCCCAAGATCAACGCCAAGAGCGCTGAGGAGCAGTCTGTTCCGGCAAGCCCTAGGGTTTGTTCCATTGAAGCAGAAACTCCCGGCAAGTTTTGCTCCGGCAAGCTTGACGGGGAACGTCAAGCTCCGACAGAGCCGCAGGTTCTCGCCGTAGAAGCGGATGTTCCCGCAGCAACAGATTTGCCTTTAGTCCTTGTTGTCGAGCCACAAGCTCCAGCATGGGCACAGCAGATTGCCCCTTTCCTTCAGACAGGAGAACTTCCCGAAGAGCAAGAAGAAGCGGAAAGAGTAGCCCAACAGTCAAGTATGTACCAGTTTGTCGACAACACACTGTACAGAAGAAGACTCAACGGTGTGAAATTGGAGTGTATTCACCGGGAAGACGGACAAAAGCTGTTGGCAGAGATACATGGAGGCATATGTGGTCACCACATTGGCGCAAGAGCACTTGCCGGCAAAGCATTCCGGCAAGGTTTGTTTTGGCCGACAGCCCTCCAGGATGCAACTGCACAAGTAACCAAGTGTGAAGCGTGCCAGTTCCATTCCAAGCAGATACACCAACCAGCTCAAGCTCTCCAGACGATCCCTTTATCCTGGCCATTTTCGGTCTAGGGGCTCGACATCCTCGGCCCCTTTCCCCGAGCAGTCGGGGGCTTTGAATACTTGTACGTTGCAATCGACAAGTTCACAAAGTGGCCGGAAGTGGAACCAGTGAGGAAGGTGACAGCACAGTCAACAGTCAAGTTCTTCAAGTCGATTGTTTGCCGCTTCGGGATCCCTAACAGGATAATCACCGACAACGGTATGCAATTCACGAGCCGCACCTTCATGCAGTACGTCCAAGATCTTGGCGCCAAGGTCTGCTTCGCTTCTGTTGCTCACCCGAGAAGCAACGGTCAAGCGGAGAGGGAAAATGCTGAAGTGCTGCGTGGGCTCAAGACCAGGACTTTCGACAGGCTGCACAAGTGCAGAAGAAACTGGATTGAGGAGCTGCCGGTGGTTCTTTGGTCGATCAGGACGACGCCAAATCGAGCCACTGGCTAGACACCTTTCGCTCTAGTCTATGGAGCAGAGGCAGTTCTCCCCAAGGAACTCGTATACGGGTCACCTCGAGTGCTCGCCTATGATGAGCTTGAGCAAGAGCAGCTGCGACAAGATGACGCGCTACTCCTTGAGGAAGACCGTCTTTAGGCTGCTGTACGAGCTGCTCGCTACCAGCAAGCTTTGCGCCGCTACCATAGCCGCAAAGTTAACGCCAGAAGTCTCGAGGAAGCCGACCTTGTTCTTCGGCGTGTTCAGTCCGCCAAGAATTACAACAAGTTGACGCCGAAGTGGGAAGGCCCTTACCGGGTGAAACGAGTCACTAGGCCTGGCGCTATCCGCCTTGAGACCGAAGATAGCATTCCGGTGAGCAATTCCTGGAACATTGAGCATCTTCGTAAGTTTTACCCGTAAGGCGCGGTTGCCGGAACCTGTTCCGGCAACCACCTTTTGTACAAGTCTTGCCGCTGTTGCATGTAATCCTTTGTACAAAGCTGGGCGCAGACCCCGTGCATAAGTAAAGCTCATGTGCTCCGCACATCTTGTCAATTTCATGCTTTCTATTTTTTGCATATGTGATCTGACACTTTGTGCAGCACCTACTCCCCGGTAAGCAATAACGAGCCGTAAGGCTCCATATCTTTATTTTCTCTTCTTTCTTTTTTCTCAAGGAAAGGAAGGTTCCCTCGCCCACAAGTTTGCCGGGGGGGAAAGGAGAAGATAATGGTATGGACCAGGCGTCGTTCAAGAAAGTTTCG
>NC_041382.1:6088939-6107519 GCF_002162155.2 Triticum dicoccoides | reverse complement strand
AAGAAAGTTTCGCCTTACCGGGAAGCAAACAACAGAAAAGCTAAGTTGCCAAAGTTTGAGCAATCAGAGTTTTTAAAATTTTAAGTTATCTCCCTTGAACAGCTGCACTTTGTATGGAAAACCTGTGCGCGGAGGAACCAACTCGTAGCTAGTTGCGCCCTTACTTTGTTTCGAGCCCGCTCAACAACTTAAGTGAGCTGCGACTAGTTGCGACAAGGTTTCTTCTCGGTAGCAGCACCGCCAGCAGGCTGCTGACGTCCCGCACTCAGCGCTTGTGGCTAAGGTGCCTGCACCGGCAAGTTCCCTAAAAGCGTAGGGCAAAAACATACAAAGGGAGGAATCAAGTAAAGGAAATAACATTGCAATCATTACCCGGAATAGAGTTATATTACAAGGTAGCTTGTCGCGGCTCTAACAGATTGTTCTCATAACATGACCAGCAGCGACAAGAAAAGAAGAAAACGGGCGGCCTAGTCTACGCGATCGCCCTCAATCCTCTTGATCCCGCTCACCTTGTCCACAATGGGTGCGACAAGGGTCTTGAGCGCCTCCAGATCAGCATCCGGCGGTAGGGTCTTGAGGACGTTGGTGAGGTTGAGGCCCGGGTTGCGGAAGGCCACCTTCACCAACACCTTTTGAAGAGCTCCCGCGCAGATCTTGCGCGACTCGTCGGCCAGCTGCTTTGGGATCTTCTCCCGGAGCCGCTGGAGGGCCGTCGCCACGCCTTTGAAGAACAAGATGAGCTTGGCGCTGGGTTGGAGGTTCTCGTCGGAGGGATACCTGAGATCCTCCATCCCCAGCTGCGCCAGCTCCCTGTCAATGTCTGCGGCAACATTCACGAGACTCTCCATCCAGTGCTTCACATTCTCCCTAAAAGCATTCTGGGCGGTGGCAGCACTTGCCAGCAGTGCCTTGTCGGCCTTGATCTCCTCCTTCAAGGCCACCTCCCGCTCCCTGGCGCCGTCCAGCGTCTTGGTCAAAGTGGTCAGCTTCAACACAAGATCTGCGTTGGAGTCCTTGGCGGCGCTGAGCTCCTTGCCCTTCTCGGCGAGACGAGCCTGCAGCTCTGAGTGGCTGTAGGCGTCCTTCTCCCGCTCACGCTTGAGTGCGGCAAGCTCCTCACCGCTCGCCTTGAGATCGGCCTCCAGCTGCGCCACCTTCGTCTCCAGCTCCTTCTTGGCGGCCTCGGCGGCTGCGGCAGCATCCTCCGCTTGCTTGAGGGCTCCGCCGAATGTTCACTCGCGCGCGGCAAGCTCCTCCTCGTGGGCATCAAGGTTGACCTTCCGTTGCACCAGCTCACCCTCCTGCGCAGACAGCTTTTCAGCGGCAAGCCGCCGTTGTTCTTCGACTTCAGCCTTCTCGAGGAGGAAGGCCTTCTGCTCCCCGGCGAGTTGCTCCCACTCCTCTGCCAGGGACCGGAGAGCTTCCTGGTTGAGACCCCGGAGCTCCTCCGTGCGCTTTTCGATGTCCACTCCCTCCTCCGCAACAAGCGCCTCGCGGGATTCCAGCTTGGCTTGCCGGGCACGATAAAGCGACACCAGCTTCCGCAGCAGCCGCTCCTCCTCAGGCTCGCTGCTGCTGCTCGGCGCGTCAACCAGCGTTAGCCCAGCGGAGGCGAGCACCTCTCCGTCGAAGCTCTCTCCCTCGACCGGCGCCCTGGAGCTTGACGCCCAGGGGAGGTTGATGAAGACGCCATCGCCGGCCTTCAAGTAGACGCCTGGCTGGGGCTCTTCGGAGCCTGGCACTGCAGCAGCGGCGGACGGGTCGGTGGTCGACATAGTGCCTGGCGCTCCTGTGGCCTCAGGGCCGTCAGTGCGATCGCCAGACCCCTCGCCAGCTGCTGCGGCGGCAGCTTTGGCGGCCTCGTCGCCGGTGGGATCATCAGCACCGACTGCTTCTTCAGTGGCAGCGACGTCATCGGCAGCAACCTCGGTCTCCATCGGCTCCGCAGCAGATGGGTCTGACGGCCGGAAAAGGGAGACGAGTCAAGCAAATATCCAAAGAGAAGATCAAAAGAAGAAGAACCCAAGGGAAGTTTTGAAGCGAGAGGATTACCTGTACCGGGTTCTGCAGTCATGGTCTCCGTCGCTGGAGGGCCGCTGGTGCTGTCCCTTGCCGGAGAACTCTCCCTTGCCGGAGACTTCTCCCTTGCCGGAGAACTCTCCCTTGCCGGAGACTTCTCCTTTGCCGGAGAACTCCCCCTTGTCGGAGGACTCTCCCTTGGCATTTCGGGGGCAGCCTCCGGGCACTCCTGGTGGGGCTGCTCTGCTCCTACACAAACCAATAGTCAGATGTCAGCAAAGAGAGAGTATCCATGCGTGCCTAACAGCGGAAAGTGAACCATATACTTACGCTGGGGGCTGCTCTGGAGAACAGTTGCCGGGTCCGGC
This sequence comes from Triticum dicoccoides, assembly GCF_002162155.2. Taxonomy (NCBI): domain Eukaryota; kingdom Viridiplantae; phylum Streptophyta; class Magnoliopsida; order Poales; family Poaceae; genus Triticum; species Triticum dicoccoides. Next base: position 6,105,129 of record NC_041382.1, on the reverse strand, counting down.
AAGGTTGTCTCGGACGCACCCCCTGCTGTCGCTGTGGGTTCGTCCTCGATGATAATCACCAGGACCTTGGCCCTCTTCGCTGCTCTCTGGGCCAGAGTCCTAAAAAGGAATAAGTCCAGAGTAAAGCAAATGAGATACAAGACAAAACAACAAGAATTGAAGAACTACAAGTACAACAAGAGAATCTTACTCTTCTTCTTCCTCGTCGGAGCTGAACGCAGAGAAGTCGAAGTCCGGCTCACGTCCGGCACGAGGAGGCGGAGGGGTAGTTTCCCTTGGCCACTTGGCGGGAACAGTGGCGGTGGTCTGAGACGACCCCGCTCCGGTTGCCGCCGCGGCGTGAGAAGCGGCAGGAGCAGAAGCGGTGGTCCGGGTGGACCCCGCTCCAGTTGCCGCAGCAGCGTGAGGTGCTCCCGCGGCAACAGTGCTTGCCGCGGTGGAGCGTGTCGCGCGGCGCGGCGGCTGTTGACTCGCTCGCTGCTCCGCTACGTCCCCGGCCTTGCGGAGACGCCTTCTTGGTGGGGATGGAGGCTCTGCTTGCGGCGAGCTGCCTGAAGATGAGGAGGAAGAGGAGTTGATCCCTAGCGAGCCGCTCGTATCCTCGGTGGGCTCATTCGACTCGACGCCATGCCCGGCAAGTTCTTTCTCGCCGACGGGCTCTTCTCGCTCGGCACGGCTTGCCGCCTCTGCTGCATCTGCCTCCTCCACGGTGAATCCAAATTCGCCCGCGGCTGCGGCTGCCGCCGCCTCTTCCAGCCTAGTGGCGATGCGTGTCATCTCCGCATCAGTGGTGTCGCGGGTGAGGCTATCCTTTTCGTCGGAGCGGACCGGCACTTCTACCAAGCCGTCAAAAAACTCATGCACGACGTTGTCTGCAGGCTCTTGCCAAGTTGGGACAATTCCATGCGAATCGCACAACGGCATCATTGCACGGATGCGGTCGAGCGCGGAGTTGTTGCACAGCGGAACGACACCCTGCGGCAACCTGAACACTTCAGGATGTTGAGGGTCGTACTTGAACAGCTCCTGGAGCATCGCGTTAAGCTCCAGAACAGTGAAGTTGAAGTTGAGGCCCGGACGCAGCCTCATGATATCCGCCGCATTCTTGAATTCCCAGGCGGGTCTCCCCCGTTCCTGCAGGGGGGCGATGCGGCAACGAAGGAAATCTGCGCCAACAGCGCCTACAGTGAGCCCGGCAAGCCTGAGGCGTAGGATCCGGGTGACGGCAATCTTCAGCCTATCGTCTTCCGGGGCCACGTCACTCCAATCGCTGCCGCGTGCTACTGGGGCTTGGCAACAGACGGTAAACGGTTGCGGGTTCTCCTCGTCAATCCAGCACCAGTCTGCTCTGCATTCCTCCCACTTGCCGCGGAACTCTCCCTCCAGATAAGTGTCCTTCTTGCCGGCCCTTGAGATCCAGGCGATTCCGCCGGATAAAGGCTCTCCTCTCTCTACTCGGGGCATAAAGAAGTGGCGAAAAAGGGCTACATTAGGATGGACTCCGACAAAGTTTTCGCAGAGATGTGCGAAAACTGCCATGGTCAGAACGACATTGGGGGTGAAGTCAAGGAGGTGGAACCCGTAGGTGTTCATAATATCGCAGAAAAACTCAGAGAAAGGCGGGCAGAGCCCGCAGTAGAAGTACAAGGCGAAGAAGGGATATCCGTTTGGAGACATTTTCCAAGCGGCGGCTGGAAGTACCTTCATGCGCGGATGCGCTCGCGTCTCCGTCGACCAGAAGAGGTAGTAATTCTCCCTCAGCTCCCTCGCGGTGAGCTTGGGGGGGGGGGAGATTGCCCGCTCCTTTCGCAGCGCCGCAAGCCGCTGCGCCTCGGTCGACTTCACAACCTTCCCCTTGTCGGCTCTCGGAGCCATGGCGGAAGTGGTGGAGGAGGTCGACGGCATTGGTGGTGCTGGTGGCGATGGGGGGCGGGGCGCTGCTCTCTTTCAGCTTTGGGAAGACGAGGGAGCGGCGGAGATTTCCGAGATTGGAGTAGCAACCGGCGAATGGGCGAACTACCCCTGTTTCCCCTGCTTATAAAGAGGGAGGGGGCAGAACGTTACGAATTTACGAATAAAGAAACCACCCACGATCTCTCCCACGACGACGTTCGGGGAGGGCGCGGTGGATACGGGGAGAGATACAGTGTAAACCTAGGCCGCGCGTGCCCGTGCCCTGTTTTGGGCCTGGCCCAATAGCGCTCGGCACCGTGTATGGCCCAGGCCCGGGGGCTCCTGTCGGTGTACTAGAGTAGGGGTACCCTAGTATCCCGAACTTGTGCACGGGCAGTCGCAGCATCCCGCGGCAAGGCCTGCCGGGTGACCGCCAAGGTCCTCCGTAGTTCCTTTGGAGCCATTCAAGGATAAAGTATCCAAGGCATCTCAAGGAGACAAGACCCCAGCAAGAGGAGCTTGCCGGGAAGGCCAACCAAGGCATCTCAAGTATCCAAGCCAAGGAGACAAGACCCCGGCAAGAGGAGCTTGCCGGGAAGGCCAACCAAGGCATCTCAAGGAACTCGCCGCGATGCGCCACGCGTCCCGGCAAGGCCCGGTGAGCAACAAGCTCCCGGATGCGACAAGACAATGACCGCGGAAAGGCGCTTGCCGCGGCAAGCCACCACTCTGTGACCGCGCTCCAGCACACCCACCAACGTGTTGCTCTGGGACCCTTCCAGGCGTATGTGGCGGGGGGCTGTGAAGCCAACGGTGCGCGGTGGCAAGCGGCGCTGACAAGAGTGCCATCGTGGCGAGCGGTGGCGTCCCTGGTGGTCCCTTTTGCACTATTTAGGCGACGGAGACGGGCATTTAATGCCCTTGTCCCCTGCCGTCAGGGTTAGGTATGATACACTGTAGCAGGTAGCTGTACCAACCGCAGCACCTTTCCATTTTTACCCTTGTCTACGTTGCCACCTGTCGGTGACCCCTTGAGCATATAAAAGGAGGCCCATGCGCAACATGGAGGGAGGAGGAAGAGAACTCTCACGCTCTGTCTCGTTAGCTGCTAGGGTGTACTGTAGCACTCCGCGCTCCCGAGTAAGAACTCAATACAAACCACAAAGCAGGAGTAGGGTTTTACACATCCGTGCGGCCCGAACCTGGGTAAACTTCTCGTGTGCTTCGCCTCGATCCGCTCTTCGTGCGACCCTCGCCCCTGCCGAACCGAAAGGGACTCGGTCCGCCGGTCCCATAGGTGTTCGTGGATTAGTCCCCCGACACTTTCCTTGCCTCCTGACCACAGAGGTGGTTTGAGAGGTAATCATCAGTGAACACTGAAAACAAGGATGTGCATAAATATCTTCTCTATATTGGAAATAGGGCAAAGGAATAAAAAAGTCAAGGTATAATAGTTAGTACCATCTTGTAAACCTCAGTGCTTCCCATTGTTTCCCTGCAACACATATAAGGTAGTTAGTCATCAAGTTAAGTAAGGGTTCGCATGCTATCAGTAAAATATGTTGATGAAAAATAAGCACATTGCAGATTCATCAGATTAATTCAAGCCACATGGAAAACCCATTTATCCAAACCAAGCATAATTAAGAACTAGGAAATATAGCACTTGTATATGTTTCTCATGTATTAAGTGCAGCCAAATTCAATTTATTCCTCACATGGTATACGATAAGAGAATGCAGTCACAATAATTGAACATCGCATTGCAGAATTGAATCAAGCAATTAACTAAGCACCACAACAAATGAACCAAACATTAACAGAGCACCATATTGCACAATATAACATACTCCTAATAGAAGATCAGACAGTTAACCAAACCAAGCGTGCTTAACAACTTGGAAATATAGCAATTGTATTTGTTTCTCATGTATTTAGTATAGCCAAATTTGATTTATTCCTCACATGGCATACAATAACATCATGCGCCCACAACAATTGAACATCGCATTGCAGAATTGAACCAAGAATTTAACTAAACACCACAACAAATTAACCAAATGTTAACTGAGCACCACATTGCATAATATAATGATACTCCTAATAGAAGATCAGACAGTTAACCAAACCAAGCATGCTTAACAACTTGAAAATATAGCAATTGTATTTGTTTCTCATGTATTTAGTACACCCAAATTCGATTTATTCCTCACATGGTATACAATAACAGAATGCACCCACAACAATTGAACATCGCAATGCAGAATTGAACCAAGCAGTTAACTAAACACCACAACACATGAACCAAGCCACAACAAATGAACCAAGCAGTTAACTAAACACCAATTGAACAATATAACATACTCCTAATAGAACATACTCCTAATATAACATACTAGAAGATCAGACAGTTAACCAAACCAAGCATGCTTAACAACTTGGAAATATTGCACCGTGAAGAATTGAACACCACATTTGTAGAATTGAACAAAGCAGTTAATTGAACACCACATTGCACGACATATAGAACATATACACTATAGCAGAAGATTGCATGGTAAAAGTAGATAGCACAATTCACTAGAATTAGTTAAGGAAAGGCAGTAGCTAGCAAACTGAACATGGGTCCTTATAGTGAGCTAATAAGACAAGCTACTCCTCATTGTCGGAGATATCGATGACGATTGGCTCCTTGCACATGGAAGAGGGCGAGGCCTTCGTATCATGGGTGCCCTCGTTGTAGTGGTGAGTTGCCTGAGCTGCTCCGGGCACCAACCTGCTGGCTCTCGAGATGAGGTAAGCACGTGCAAGCTGAGAAAATACCTCGTAGTCTTCATCGAAGGCACCGACGGTGGCCTCGAAAAAACACCATGAAATGTCGTTTAAAGTAGCCAACCGCGTCACGGCGTTGGTGCGCGAGGCGTCAACGGTGGCCTCGACGGCGAGGTGCTCCTCCAAGATCTGGGGGTCGGCACGAGTGGCAGCCATCGCGACCTCATCTGCGCGTGCGGCCGTGATTTGCTTCTCCACTACCAAATGCTCCTTGAGGTCCTGGCTATACTACGTGCACCATGGCTTAGGCCGACGCTTATTTGGTGGAGGGGTCAGGGATTTGGGTTGAAGGTGTCGCGCTCGCGCCGGCGATCGGGGCATGTGGGATGTGGAATGAGGAGGAGGATGGGGGTCGGGTGTGGATTACCTGCCTGGATAGGCGAGGCCGAGCAGCGTGAAGGAGGGTCACCGACGAGGAGGCGGCGGCGCTGCAAGCAAGGAGTGAAGGTTTCAACTTGGAAAAGAAGGCAAAAACAGGGGAAATGTGGCTTTTGGTAAGGGGAAGGGGCGGGGAGGTAGATATTTCCGCGGAAGCCGAAAATTTATAATCGCTTCAGCCAAAAAACTGGCGCGCAAAGTGTCATCAGACACGGTCCCTTATTCAGACATGGTCCGAAGATATTTTGTGCTGCATCTCACACGGTTGGTTAAAATAAACTGTGTGGGATCTACTTGATTTTTCGTCTTGATTTGAATTACATAATGGGGTCACCGCGGCCATGGACGGTGTTTGAATGGCTAGACCTTTTATCTGCAGTGATCATGCAACTATATGTGCGTCATAAAAGAATTGGAATTATTCATAGTTCATTTGGACATTTTTATGCATTAAGTGAGTTTTCAATGCATTTATGTGCATAATTCAAATTTAAACTACATGCACATGCTCCAATGCATATAAATTGGTTGAAAAAATCAAATCTTTGTCCTTGGGTGCATGCTTAGGTCCCATGCAAGAAATGGGAATGAATTTCGAAAACCAGGGCACCGTTGATTGCCGACAAAACATTGAGATGCCTAGTTTTTAAATTCCAGTAAATCCAAAACTCGTCTGAAATTCATAAAACTTGGCATGCTATCATGGAGAGGCATCAACATGCCGTGGTAAATTTTTTTGTCCCATTTGGGGCAGGTTTGGGTATATGCTTCTCACAAATCAGAGTGTCTCACAACAAGCATGATGGTTTCGGTAGAGAAGCCCCACCTTTGGGGACGAAACGATATCCATTGCCTCTTATTGCTTTCAAAATTTTTATCGTGTCAACATAGAACAACTAGGAGTGTTGTGTTATTTTTTGTGATTTTTCGGGGTTCGTTTGGACATTTTTATGCATTAACTGAGTTTTCAATGCATTTATGTGCACAATTCAAATTTGAACTACATGCAGATGCTCCGGTGCATATAAATTGGTTGAAAAATCAAATCTTTGTCCTTGGGTGCATGCTTAGGTCTCATGCAAGAAATGAGAATGAATTTCAAACACCAGGGCACCGTTGATTGCCGGCAAAACATTGAGATGCCTAGTTTTTAAATTCAAGTAAATCCGAAACTCGTCTGAAATTCATGAAACTTGGCATGCTATCATGGAGCGGCACCAACATGCTGTGGTAAATTTTTCATCCCATTTGGGGCAGGTTTGGGTATACACTTCTCACAAACCAGAACTTCTCACAACAAGCATGATGGTTTCAGTAGGGAACGACCCACCTTTGGGGATGAAACAATATACATTGCCTCTGATTGCTTTCAAAAATTTTGTCGTGTCAACATAGAACAACATGAGTGTTGCGTTATTTTTTGTGATTTTTTAGGGTTCGTTTGGACAATTTTATGCATTAACTGAGTTTTCAATGCATTTATGTGCATAATTCAAATTTGAACTACATGCACATGGTCCGGTGCATAAAAATTGGTTGAAAAATCAAATCTTTGTCCTTGGGTGCATGCTGAGGTCCCATGCAAGAAATGGGAATGAATTTCAAACACCAGGGCATCATTGGTTGCCGGCAAAACATTGAGATGCCTAGTTTTTAAATTCTAGTAAATCTAGAACTCATCTGAAATTAATGAAACTTTGGCATGCAATCATGGAGCGGCATCAACATGCCATGGTAATTTTTTTGACCCGTTTGGGGCAGGTTTGCATATATGCTTCTCACAACCAGAGCTTCTCACAACAAGCATGATGGTTTCGGTAGGGAGCGCCCCACCTTTGGGGACGAAACGATATCCATTGCCAAAAAATTTCTTGTGTCAACATAGAACAACTAGGTGTATTGTGTTATTTTTTGTGATTTTTCGGGGTTCATTTGGATATTTTTATGCATTAAGTGAGTTTTCAATGTATTTATGTGCATAATTCAAAATTGAACTACATGCACATGCTCCGGTGCATATAAATTGGTTTGCAAATCAAATCTTTGTCCTTGGGTGCATGCTTAGGTCCCATGCAAGAAATGGGAATGAATTTCAAACACTAAGGCACCGTTGATTGCCAGCAAAACATTGAGATGCCTGGTTTTTAAATTCTAATAAATCCAAAACTCATCTGAAATTCGTGAAACTTGGCATGCTATCATGGAGCGGCATCAACATGCTGTGGTAAGGTTTTTGTCCCATTTGGGGCAGGTTTGGGTATATGCTTCTCACAAACCAGAGCTTCTCACAACAAGCATGATGGTTTCGATAGGGAACATCCCATCTTTGGGAACGAAACGATATCCATTGCCTCTTATTGCTTTCAAAAAATTTCTCATGTCAACATAGAACAACAGGAGTGTTGTGTTATTTTTTGTGTTTTTTTGGGTTCGTTTGGACTTTTTATGCATTAACTCAGTTTTCTATGCATTTATGTGCATAATTCAAATTTGAACTACATGCACATGCTGCAGTGCATATAAATTGGTTGAAAAATCAAATATGTGTCCTTGGGTGCATGCTTAGGTCCCATGCAAGAAATGGGAATGAATGTCAAATACCCTGCCACCGTCACTCGGCCGCAAACATTGAGATACCTTGTTTTTAAATTCTAGTAAATCCAAAACTCGTCAGAAATTCATGAAACTTGGCATGCTATCATGGAGCGACATCAACATGCCGTGGTATATTTTTGTGCCATTTGGGGCAGGTTTGGGTATATAATTCTCACAATCCAAAGCTTCTCACAACAAGCATGATGGTTTCAGATAGAACACCCGTATGCAAAGTGAGAGCAGGATTTGTGCATCTCTTGAACACTATAACGGTTCTTTTGGATGACCCGTGTGAACCACTTACAAACAATTTGGTGCGATTTGCATCTGATCTATTGGGTATGTTGCCATTTGTCAAACTAGAAATTTGACATTTGTTGATCTAGTAACATTGCCATTTTCCAACCTTGTAACACTGCGATTTGTCAAAATATGAAGCTAAAAATCACTAGCAGTATCTAATTTTTGCAACTAAAATTCAGTAATTAAGCATAGTTGGAGGTGAGGAGGTGTGTTCAGCCAGGCGTGCAGCGGGCGGCACAGTACTATTTGATTTGACAGTGGGCAACGCAGTTCCTGATACGGCTTTAATGCAGACGAGGGAGAGGGTAGGTATTCCCGAAATGTTGAACGGCCAATGATGCATCCTCTTTCAATTAGCATCGTGTGAATGCATGATGGATGTAATGGGAGGACTGGGAAAAGAGAGGCATCATGATGTGAATGCAACGCAGTTCGCACTCATATAAAGGCGCCCCTCCATTCCAATGCATCTACCACATCGTACACACCTAAGCTTTTGCCTAAGCACCAACACTAATAAGCGCAAAAGTGCCCACTCCAGACCCATGGCGGCGATGCGCGCGAGCAGCCAGCGGCTGTGCCACATGGTCCACGACGCCGGCCTGCGGCATGGCACTGTGGATCGTCTCCATACGGTGTTGGCGACCGACTGGTGGATGGCCGCCGTCGACGCCAGCTACGACTCTTAGTTGGACCAGATGATTGTTCGCACCACCAACAGGTTCGCCGTCGTCAAGAAGCTCGCTGACGACATCGCCGTACTCCTCTAGCCTGTGCGCCCGGGCTCCTCAATGCCTGCCACCCTAATCGGCTTCAATGGTCGGAACCTCTTTCAAGCACTGGTGGCCCTGCGACTGCCCTCCGATGCCACGAAAAATGTCCACCTGGAGGTCGCGCACGCCTCGCCCTGCAAGAAACCGTCAACCTACACATCCATGTGTATGAGCGAATCGTGTACATAGGTATCTACAAGGCCAGTGAGGATGCTACGATGCTGGCCTTCTTCAACCAGCTGGAAGCCTTGGATGCCTTTGTTGAGAAGCACCTTGACCTCGCCACAAAAGCCGCCGCTCCTTAGCCACCGGTCGGTAGCCCGGCCGATGTGAGGAGGAGGAGGTCGTACGTTGATGGATGCATCTTTCTTCTCGCCTCCTGTAACCACCACTGCGATCGCATCATCGTGGCCTTAATTCTTATTTTGCTATTGCATTCTCGTTCCAGTCAATACAGACATGTGCGATCCCTTTGCTCAATATAGACATGCCCATTCCAGTCTTATTTTGATTGGCTTGAATGAAGGTCTATCCCATCGTTAGGCGCCACAGCGCGTTGTGCTTGCCGTTAGGCGCCGCGGCGTGCTCTGCTCGCGTCCGTTGGCGCGCTCTTCTCGCGTTCTTCGGAGCGCTCGGCTTGTGGACAACTTTTCCTTGCGTGTTCAACTTCTATATGTGGAGCGCTCTGCTCGCATCCTTCCACGCGCGCTCTGCAAACGGTTGGGCGTGCACACGATCACATCAGGGGCCTCGTATGCATGCAGTTGCGCCACGCGCATTGCCACGTAATGCAGTTACGTGCGACATGATGGAGTTATGCAATATTCGTGGCCGTCCGGCATCCCCTTTGATTCCCGCGACCATTATAATGTTAGTTTTTTCAACCTTTCGATCGCGCCCCACAGCACAACAAGCACACCCACAATGACACATAGAGAGGGGATATCCAGCGGCGTTCCAATGGAGTTCGGCGAGCATAGAGTGGAGACCCACGCGAGGGAGACGGATCTCTTGGTGGTGTACACCATGGACCCGGCCGTGGTGGATGACTACATCAACAATGTTGAGCAGTTGCTTGCCGGAGACAAGTACAAGGTGGTCGGCATCGACCTCCAGTACACCGCCGGTCGTCCCGGCATAGATGAGAAGGTTGCCGTCTCCCAGTTATGCGTGCGCCATCATGTCCTCATCTACCACTACTGCATGGCCACAGAGCCTTGCGACCGTTTCAACAGGTTTGTCAACAGCACTGACTACAAGTTCGCCACGGTGGAAACCACCAACGATGTAAAAGTGCTCAGTGTTACGGGCTTGGCCTGCAAGAACCTTGTCGAAATTCATGACCACTATAGGGTTTGGGGCAGCACGAAGAAGGACTCTCTGGTCAAACATGCCTCGGCTATCATTGACCCCTACTACGAAAAGATGAAGCAGGATGCCCAGAGAACAAGTCCCATATCCTGGCACGGGGCCTGGATGCGGCAACTGGATGAACCTCACCTCAGTTTTGCGGCCAAGAGCGTGTACACATGCTACGAGATGCACAGTCAGATCATTGACATGAGGATGCGCCTCGTTACCAAAATCGACGAGCCCGGATCGAGCCACAAGCAGATAAAGCGTCACAAGAACTAGAGGATGATCAGATGATCGTTTATGCTAGTTAATCATGCATGTAATGTATACTCCCTCCGTCCCATAATGTAGGACGTTTTTTGACATTACACTAGTGTTAAAAAAGTCTTATATTATGGGACGGGGGGAGTAGTTTACTTTATTGGTGTGTGGAAATGTCATGTGTGTAGCAGCCACCTATGTAATTATGCATGTAATAGTTTACTTTGGTGTGTGCAAATGCCATGGTTGTAGTAGCCACCTATATAAGTGGATGTTTAACTTGGTTATGCAAGTATGTCCTTATATGTGTGTGTGTGTGTGTGTGTATATATATATATGTTGTTATTCTGTATGTAATCCCATCGCACAACACACACGTATTATTAGCAGTAATCGTCTATGTTATTATCAGTATTCATACACATTTCTGATAAAAGACCTGTTTGCCGCGTATCACACACATCTTGTTTATTTGAACTGTTTCTGTTCTCATGTCTCAACGCAAACAGTTCATCCGAGTGAACCGCATGCCGTATATCGCACACACCTTTGATCTGGCTGACCATTTCCATTGTGTTTAGTAATCACAAACAGTTCATCCGAGTGAACCGTATGTTTTACATTGCACACACTTTCATCTGGCTGGCCGTTTCTTTTGTTTCTCCTCATCGTAAACAGTTAATTGATATGAACCGTATGCCCTGCTTCGGACACGCAACTAAAATCTGAACCGTGTTTGATGCATGCTCCATCGCAAACGTTTTGCACCTTTTTTGATGGTTTTTACACCATCGTTTGCGATTATGGCATCGCACACAGTTTTGTCGAAGGGTATCTGATCGTAGTGTCGCGTTAGCAGCATCCTGCAATAGTGCGTCCGGATAACGGCCCGTCATGTAACTGGGCCTTTAATAGCCCAAGGTATATTTCAGCCTTCTAAACGCCCGTGGATGACTCTTGAAAATTCAGGCCCAACATGCTTTTCGGCCCGCTAAAGGCCCATGGTGTATTGTGGGCCATCACAGGCCAACAGAATATGCAACATGTTAATGGCCGGAAGCTACATGAGCCCAACTAAACATTGGGCCCGCTAAAGGCCCATGTGAGTTATGGGCCTGGGCCTACCATGTCCACAAAGGGCCCATATAACAGGTCCGTGCAGGCCCAAATGAAGCCCCTTGCGGGCCGACCCAATTATAGTATATTGAAATGCAGGCCCGTTAGTGGCGCATGTTTGGCCCATTCGCCTGCATCAGATTTTCACCTTTTTTCTGATAGCAAAAGATAGCATATACGGTAACCAGGAATTAAGAACAAACCTACCCTATACAATAAAGAAATTACAACATAATAACTAAGAATAGACCTACACTATTCAATAAATGAATTAGGGCATATTACATCTAGTGGGCATCAAAGTTCACCACTAGTGATCATAAAGCGCAACCAAGAAGCATATTACAAAAACTGGGCATCAATGGTCTTGCCATTGCACCGCAACAAAATAATACTGAACCAAGACCACTTCAACACAGTTCAAGAAACATTAGTCTTTCGCAGGACCTGCTGCGCAATTAGCTGAGCAAGGCAGTAAGACCGGCTTAGCATCATAGCATGTCGGTCATATCTTCCAGATCTAGCTTTTTAGCAATGAGGTTCTCATTGGAGTTTTCTGGAATCTTCCTCAGAGATTGGACTTCAAGTCAAAGTTGAACCCGACCCATTGCCATCCTTATTAGCATGTCGGTCATATCTTCCAGCTCTAGCTATTTAGCAATGAGGTTCTCATTGGAGTTCTCTGCGATCTTCCTCAGAGATTGGACTTCAAGTCAAAGTTGAGTTGCACAATGCCTTTCTACTTGAAGTTGAGACTAAAGAAGTCGAACGGATTCAGGCAGCGACTTCTGTGAGCTTCTGAGACTACTAGTCTCAACTAACTTGAACACTGCATCAAGACATGACTTTGGGGTTGTCTCACTATCTTAAAGATATTTTGCCTTCCTTGCTGCAATATATGTTGGGCTTGTCTCACAGTCTTCAGCAGACTTGTGCGTGCCATTAGACATATCACCCTGAAACAAGCAGACATATGACATGTTTTGCTCGTATATAAACAAAGATGGTAACTGACTTGTCAATTCTATCCAATTTTGCATCTATTTATGTGTGTAAAGTAATTGATGGGTTAATTAGAGCAAGAAAACTAGTCTAGAAAATTCCACGTTAATTAGGCAATACTAGCTCTCGATCTGGTGGGTCTTCTGAAACTTAATTGTGTCTCTTCAACCTTTCGACCGCGCCCCAGTATTGCAAGAAGCACACCACCATGACAAATTCTTAGAGGGTATCCTGCGCAGCTCCAATGGAGCTCTGAGCGGCTGCCGATGACGAGCAGCAGTTCACCATGCATGCCGTGGTGGAAACTCACAGAAGATTCACAGATCTCTCTATGGTGTACACCAACAACCCGGTCTGCGTGGAGCACTCCATCCACATCATGGAGTTGTTGATTGCCGAGGAGAAGTACAAGGTGGTCGGGTTCGACCTCGAGTACACCCGCGCTCATGCCGGGTCTCATCCCAAGGTCGCCATCGCCCAGATGTGCGTGTGCAATCACATCCTCGTCTACCACTACTACCTGGCCACAAGGCCTTGCGAGCGTTTCGCCAGGTTTGTCAACATCCCCACTACATGTTTGCTACGGAGGACATCACCAATGATGTAAGCTGCTCAAGAATTTGGGCATCGCCTGCCAAAATATTGTCGACATCCAGGGCCAATACAAGACCTAAGGCAGCAAGAATCATGAGAAGGACTCACCAGTTCACCTCGCTGAGGCTATCATCAACCCTGCTGTAGAGACATGAATACTAGTCGAAAAAGGGCCAAATGTGAAGCACATTAGTGCCGGTTTGAATTTGAGCCGGCACTAATGTGACCATTAGTGCCGGTTCCAACGGCTAGGCGGGCGGGCATCATTAGTACCGGTTCATGGGCAACCGTTAGTACCGGTTCATGCCACAAACCGGTACTAATGAGACTGTGTCAGGCTATGGTCAGGCTGGGGCCCCCACGAAGACCTTTAGTACCGGTTCATGCCCTAAACCGGTACTAGAGTTTCTTAGTAAGCTGATTGTTAGTCCCACCTCGCCAAGAGAGAGGCAGTATGAGCGGTTTATAAGCCGTGAGTGCACAGACAATGACGAAGAGTTGCAATGCTCACCTGCATGTTGATTAGCTTCAAGCCTTGCGGAATAGCATAGATTGCACTGAGCTATGTGCAGTGCAGTCTACACTATTCCGAATGGCTTGAAGCAAATTAACCAGCATTGCACCTCTTTTTTATTTTTAATAACTTATTTGAACTCCGGACTTCTTTTGTGTTTAGTATGCAACATTCAAAGCGACTTCATCAATTTCCAACATGTTCTGACATCATTTGTTGTTTTTCGGTCATTTACCTAATTGTTTAGAGAGCTAAATGACCGTGAAATTGAAAATCACTACAAAATGAATTATGAAAATGTTGAAACTTGGCATGGTATCATCATTTCACCTGCATAGCATGTGCGAAAGAGTAGAGAGGGTCACGGCAAAAACTGGACGCACTTCGTGTACAAACTGGACAAACTCTTTCGGAGTATGAGGGTTTCGGACGAGAACTCATCTGTTACACGAGCACTTCAATGTTTTTTAAACTTATTTGAACTCCGGACTTCTTTGTGTTCAGTATGCAGCATTCAAAGCGACGTCATCAATTTCCAACATGTTCTGACATCATTTGTTGTTTTTCGGTCAATTACCTAATTGTTTAGAGAGCTAAATGACCGTGAAATTGAAAATCACTACAAAATGACTTCTGAAAATGTTGAAACTTGGCATGGCATCATCATTTCACCCGCATAGCATGTGCGAAAGAGTAGAGAGGGTCATGGCAAAAACTGGACGCACTTCGTGTACAAACTGGACAAACTCTTTCGGAGTATCAGGGTTTCGGACGAGAACTCATCTGTTACATGGGCACTTCAATGTTTTTTAAACTTATTTGAACTTCGGACTTATTTTGTGTTCAGTATGCAGCATTCAAAGCGACGTCATCAATTTCCAACATGTTCTGACATCATTTGTTGTTTCTGGTCATTTACCTAATTATTTAAAGAGCTAAATGACCGTGAAATTGAAAATCACTACAAAATGACTTCTGAAAATGTTGAAACTTGGCATGGTATCATCATTTCACCCGCATAGCATGTGTGAAAGAGTAGAGAGGGTCACGGCAAAAACTGGACGCACTTCGTGTACAAACTGGACAAACTCTTTCGGAGTATGAGGGTTTCGGACGAGAACTCATCTGTTACACGGGCACTTCAATGTTTTTTAAACTTATTTGAACTCCGGACTTCTTTTGTGTTCAGTATGCAGCATTCAAAGCGACGTCATCAATTTCCAACATATTCTGACATCATTTGTTGTTTTTCGGTCATTTACCTAATTGTTTAGAGAGCTAAATGACTGTGAAATTGAAAATCACTACAAAATGACTTCTGAAAATGTTGAAACTTGGCATGGCATCATCATTTCACCCGCATAGCATGTGCGAAAGAGTACAGAGGGTCACGGAAAAAACTGGACGCACTTCGTGTACAAACTGGAAATAGAAGAAAAGAAATAATGTAGATAAGAAAAAAACTATACAAAAAAATTACTCAAAAATAAATAGAAAAAAATAAATAATGTAGAAAATAAAAAAATATATAAAAAATTACTCAAAATAAATAAAAGAAAATAAATAATGCAGAAAAGAAACTATATAAAAAAAATTTTTTGGCGCGCTGCCCAGTGGGCCTGCCAGACCTAGGGTGTGCAAATGCAGGCCCAGAAGGGCCAGCAGACTCACAGGGAAGCGCGCCCTAGTTAGGCCCAGAAGCCTGCTATATAGAGAAGCTCGAAGGAGCAGCCGCGGCTGGGTTTATAAACCAGTGCGGCTGCCCTTCGCGCGGCGAGGTGGGACTAAACATTTGTGCACCGCCGGTGGCAGTGCACAACCATTAGTACCAGTTGCTGGCTCCAACCGGTACTAAAGGGGGGGTCTTTAGTACCGGTTCGTGGCACGAACCGGTACTAAAGGGGTCGTTTCCCTCCCCTTGGCCTGGTGAAAATTGGCCTTCAGTACCGGTTGGTGGCTCCAACCGGTACTAAAGACCCCTCATATATATATGGCACTTACAAAAAAAATCAGTTTCATCGACCACCAGTACTTCTTCTCGATCCAACTTCTTCGCCGCGCTTGTCGCCTATCGCGCGCCGCCCTCGCCGCGCCCGTCACCCATCGCGCGCCGCCGTCGCCGCCCCCGCCGCCCATCGTCGCCGTCACCGCCGTCGCCCAAGCCACCCGTCATCGCCGTCACCGCCGTCGCCCCCGCCACCCGTCGTCGCCGTCACCGCCGTCGCCACCCGCTCGTACACACACACACACATACACACACACAGACCACACACCACACACACACACACACGCATTGTTTTTACTTATTTTCTATTTTCTATTGTTTAGATTAATGTTAGATAAATTACGTAGATAATAATGTTAGATGTTAATGTTAGATGAATTATATGGAAAAGATGTTAAATATTAATGTCAAATATATTTTACATGAATTAGAACAAGTTGAACTAGTTGAATTAGTATAGCTAGATATTAATTAGGTATATATATGAGATTTGAACTAGTTGAATTAATATAACTAGTTTATTTTTAGTATGAAAATTAATAGAACAAGTTTATTTTTAGTAAGAAAA
>NC_041382.1:6030240-6088929 GCF_002162155.2 Triticum dicoccoides | reverse complement strand
GTTTATTTTTAGTAAATGCTTAGTTGAATTAATAGAACTAGTTTATTTAGTTGAATTAATAGAACTAGTAAGTGTTTAATGTTTCACCTATATATGAACATATGTTAGATATTAGATATAAATTATATGTTAGATATATATTTAATTTAGTTATATGAGATTTCATTATCTAATTAACATTTTATTATATAGAACTAGCTACCTTATTTTTAGTAAGAAAATTAATTGAACTAGTTTAGTTGAATTAATTAGTTGAACTAGTTAGTTGAATTAGTTCAATTAATTAGGTATATTCTTCGTAAGTGCTTAGTTGAATTAGTTCAATTAATTAGTTGAACTAGTTGAATTAATAGAATTAGTTGAATTAATAGAACTAATAAGTGTTTAATGTTTCACCTATGAACATAGGAATGTCGTCTGACGACGAACATGATTTCATTATGTGCGAATACTGCGAAGACCAGCGCGGCCTGTGTGGCAGAAATTTTCTAGTTGATGATAGACGCTTCAGCATCAAGCTGGATGAGAACTTCGAAGTGGATACAGTAAGTCACAACGACAAGTCTTTTTTTGTAATTAAGCATGACTTATGCTTCATTTGCTTCACCTTTTAATTTTAATTTTTCACTATTCTACTAGCGTATCCCCTGCCATGCAAGAATTTTTGTCTTGGATAAGATAGGTTTCAGTCCTAACGAAACTATGGAGATAAAAAGAGTTTACTTGAAGACCGAGCATGGTTATACCTTCAACGTCAAATTATACAATGCAGACACATACACCTATTTTGAATGCAAAACTTGGCAAGCACTATGCAAGGCTTATGCATTTGAGCCTGATATGGTTATCACCTTTGATATTCGTCCGGAAGATGATATTGAAGGTAATAGAGACATCTGGGTTGATGTGCAGACGCCTCCAGTTCTACCATTATGTGAGTTTCTCAACCATATTTATGTCTTCGATATGAGATTATTTGAACCATTTGAATAATTATTAGATCTCAATTTATATTGACAGCTTACTTCCAATCAAGCAAACATGTCCGGCGCTTGGTAGACAGGACCGTCCACTGTCCCGGGGCTGAACTAAACTGGGAGGAGACAAGTCATTATGTTTCATGGCTTGAGGATCTTGATGCTGTCAAGACAAAAAATTTCCTGCACTTAGAAATGTTAGTACTCAAAACGTGCGGCCAATAGTGTTCGTACTGAACTACGGTCACATATATTTAGGAAAGATGGTAAGATTTCTACTATTTCTCCTCAGTGCATCTTTTGCATACATTATTTTTTTAAGCTAAACTTCATTGCTAAGTATGTTACTGTACGATGTTCTTCAATAGGGACTCCCGATGAATGTTGTGCCTGATTGGATCGAGACTAAAGGTACCATGAATATTGTTAGCTTACGGCCAAGATATCCTACAATGCACTTTAGTGCATTCAGGATTTCTAATAGCGAGGAATGCTTAATAGTAAAAGACTGGAGCAAAATTGTGAACGATCACAGAGAAGTACTAGGGGGTAGCAATCAGAAGCGCAACCCACGATTAGGAGACATGTTCATCTGCATGCTCCAATATGATGAATCAGCAAAGCTATACATGTTCTATGCTATTTTACCTGAGAGAGAAAGAGCAGAAGGAGTGATTAATTAGCTAGTTCATGCTCTTAGTACTTGTCCTCTCATGTCCGTGTTCTTCGTCCTGAACTTAATCTCAAAGAGTGATTTGCTTTTGTGGTGTTATGAATGCTTATAATATCATTACCATGTTGAACTCGATGATATCTTTGCTATGAAAACCGTTGGTGATGATATATATGATGCAAGAGTTTTTATATTAATTAATATGATGATGATGATGATGAGTTATTATATCATTTATGAAAGAAATTGCATATTAGTTTCAACTGGATGGATTCTAGCTAAGTGATCAAGTATATGCCATATCCATATTACCTCGATCACTTAAGTAAGTGATCAAGTATATATAATATGGATATGACATATACTTGATGACTTAGCTAGGATCCACACGCATCCAGTCAAACTAATCACCTAATGGTTTAACAACTCATTATAATGTAAAACAATCACTAAATTAAATTGAAAACACAAAATTAAAATAAAAATAAAAAATAAAACCAAATGTTTGGGTGTGTTTTGTTCGTGCTGAACCGGTACTAAGGGGGGGGGGCTTTAGTGCCTACAATTTAGTGCCGGTTACCGAACCGGCACTAAAGGCCCTTACGAACCGGTGCTATTGCCCGGTTCTGCACTAGTGGAAGGATTCCTGAAGCAGGGACAAGAGTGCTTGACACTCGGCCTAGATGGAGAAACTCAACAAAGCTCACATCATGTACGCGGCCAAGGAGGCATAGAAGAGCTACGAGATGTATAGGCAGATCTTTGACACAAGGAAGTGCCTCCTTCCTCAAAACGGCCAGGGATCTAGCCGGAAGAAGAGTGTCGGTTTCAAAACCAGCTGATCTCGGGTAGGGGGTCCCGAACTATGCGTCTAGGCGGGATGGTAACAGGAGGCAAGGGACACGAAGTTTTACCCAGGTTCGGGCCCTCTTGATGGAGGTAAAACCCTACGTTCTGCTTGATTAATATTGATGATATGGGTAGTACAATAGTAGATCTACCACGAGATCGGAGAGGCTAAACCCTAGAAGCTAGCCTATGGTATGATTGTTGTTCTGTATGTTGTCCTACGAACTAAAACCCTCCGGTTTATATAGACACCGGATAGGGTTAGGGTTACACAAAGTCGGTTACAATGGTAAGAGATCTACATATCCGTATCGCCAAGCTTGCCTTCCACGCCAAGGAAAGTCCCTTCCGGACACGGGACGAAGTCTTCAATCTTGTATCTTCATAGTCTAGGAGTCCGGCTGAAGGTATAGTCCGGCCATCCGGACACCCCCTAATCCATGACTCCCTCAGTAGCCCCTGAACCAGGCTTCAATGACGACGAGTCCAGCGCGCAGATTGTCTTCGACATTGCAAGGTGGGTTCCTCCTCCAAGTACTTCATAGAAGATTTTGAACACAAAGATAGTGTCCGGCTCTGCAAAATAAGTTTCCACATGTTGCCATAGAGAGAATAATATTTACACAAATCTAATCTGCTGACGTATTCCGTAGTGTGACGCACCACGGCCAAGCCTTTATTCGAATCGTTTTATTATCCCACCTCAGCGTGTCACACGAGGCGGTTTCCTTGGCACGTCTTGCTAAAGCAGAGATCGTGTCCCCTTATTCCGGGATTCTCATCAATACGGGCGTGGGTAACCCAACCACTTCTAGGACTCCTAGACTATAGGCAAGTCCAAAACGACCACGGAGAGGACGCTTGATATTCACCCTCTTTATAAAGGGACAAGGCTCTTACTTTTTTCCCTCCCATGCTCAATCGAATCCTTCCCCCACCTCAAGCTCAAACACCCAAGGTTCAGGTCAGGTGCTCCGAACCTTCAATCATGTCCGGATCTAGCCTTCAAGGCCGATGGGTGCCTTCCTCCGTCACGGAAGAAGACATCAAAAAGTTGAGGGAGGCCAGATATCTGACCGCCGAGGTTGTGCATCAGCTGCCCGCCCGAAGGCAGGCCATCCCCTCCCCCGAACCGAACGAGAACGCCGTGTTCGTCTCCCACTTCCTCCAAGGTCTTGGCCTTGCTCTGGATCCTTTCGTCAGGGGTTGGATCTTTTATTATGGGATAGATTTCCATGATCTAGCTCCGGACTCCTTTCTTCATATCACGACATTTATTGTCGTGTGTGAGGCCTTCCTCCGGGTTACCCCTCACTTTGGCCTGTGGCTCAAGACCTTTGAAGTAAAGCCGAAGATGATCGAGGGGCAACATGTAGCGTGTGGAGGTGCCTCAATACGCAATATGACGGGAGATCCATGGCCCAAAGGTTCCATTCCAGAGGTGTCTGAATTGTGGCAATAGGAGTGGTTCTACATCACGGCTCCTAGAAGTGCCAAGTGGGCGGCCGCCCCTGTTTTCCGCTCGGGCCCTCCACCACAACTGATGTCATGGATCAGTAGAGGTCTGAGCTGGGGTCCAGCCAAGGACGTGCCTATACTGCAAAGCCGCGTTTGAGATCTCTTCAATGGAGATTTTAGTTTGGTTTCGGTAATACAAGTTATGCTGGTCCGTCAAGTCCAGCCTTGCAAACGCCGGCCCCTTCGCTTGTGGGAGTTCAATCCCGAGGGACCGCATGTCATTCAAAATTTCCTCGGCCTGACGCACGAGGAGATGTACAATTTATTCTTCGGACCTCAGGTAGAGTGTCCAAAAATCACCGAGGACGTGGGCCTGAGCAGTAACCGCGCCGTCGAACAGGTAAGGAATCTTCCGGCCGAACATACTATCTCTCATTTGTTACGAAGTTATTTCTGAGAGTTCGCTTTTTGACCAGGACTGGATAACAAAGGCGAAATTGATTCGGTGTTCGGCCCCCCTCCCCGAGGGTTTGGACAATCCGGTATTAGAAAAGATGCTCCAGGTCGCACCTTTCCCGGAGTCCTTGAAGGAAGATACTGCGGAGGATAATACGGGCGGATGCGGGCCCCCAACGCTGCCCACTCTAACCGAGGGAGCGAGCATCTCCATGAAGGAAGACGATCGGAGGAGGAAAAGGACTGTGCCCGGGGATTTGGAAGCCGGAGCTTCCAAACGGGAGAAGATGTCTCCCACAGAGGGTCCTACCTTGGGGGGTGCTTTTGCCGCACAAAGTCCGCGGGAGGATCAATTCTCCAGCGAGTCGTAAGTGACCCGAAATACTTTAATAGTACATGTATGCCCTCTTTTTCTTCTGAGAAAATAACCACCGCATTTATTTTTGCAGTTCGGGCCTTACCCCTCTCAAATGAGCTCGTCTTCGGGGGATCTTCTTCCAGAGATGATGGTGAGCGAAATGCCTCCTCTGGACTCCTCCGCTCCGAAAGCGGGTGACGCCGAAGTGTCATCGCGGAGGGCCTCTCCGAGTCCGGTGAGGCCAGAAGATAATCCCATTGACCCCCGAAGCTCCCAGTGTCTGGCTCCCGAAGAGAGCAGACAAAAGGGTCCGACACCGTCTGGTGTGCGATCGGATGTTCGGAGGGGGTTGGTGGGGCGAGCGGCCATCTCAGATGAACACCGTATGCTGATGAATACGATGATGGAGAGAATCTCGTCCGCCGAAAGCGGATTGCATGAAGCTTTTATGAGTCTACTGACAGGCTTTGAGGTACGTAAAATAATGTATGATAGTCCTGCACAAGCTAGGTGTGCCCTGTGTAGATAGTAGCCCTTGAGACTCTGGTTGTCGTCGGAAGCGACGACGAATAGAGGATCGTTTTCCCAGGTAATAACCATACTGCCTCTATGTGCAGGTGATGGAAGCTTCGGTGGCTAGCCGGACTAGCGAGTTTGCCCATTTAAAACGGCAGTTGGATGCGGCAGACGCCGACATCAAGCTTGTTAACAAAAGGCTTGACGAGGCACAGGGTAAGTATCATTATCTGGTAAACGCCAAATAGTAAGAGCAGCGCGATGCCAGTATCTTTAACATGTTGTGACTGCAGATGGAGCTGCCATTGTGGAAGCCTTGCGGGCAAAACTTGCCCGAGCCAAGGAACAAGTAAGGTTTCGGAATGCGGCTGCTTTGAAGGCGGCCGAAGAGTTGAAAGCCGAGAAGTCCGCGCATGGCGAGAGCCAAGATAAGATGGCCAAGATGGCCATAGAATTAAAAGCCGCCGCCGACCGTTGCCGGGTTCTTGAAAAGGAAAACCTAGCAAAGGCATCGGACCTTGAGAAGGCTGCTGCGACGAGGAAAGGCATCCGCTCTGCTATGAGGGCGAAGAAGGAGGAGCTACGGGAAGCTGGGGATATTGTAGCTAGGAAATCCTTTATGTTGCAGAGGAAGTTCGGAGATCCACGGTATGCCCCTCTGGATCGGCTGTGGAGTTTGGAGGATGTGTATATGGATTTGGCGGCGAGCGCTACCGATGCGGTCAAGTACTTCCAGGGTCAGACGGACCGTGAAGTGGACCAGCTGTTTTGGACACAATTCCATTCTCCCGAGCGTCCGCTTTCATTGACTGACCAATTAGCCGAATGGGCCGAACTGAATAGGTTGTCCGGACGTGCCATGAGGTCTGTTGTGGATCAGCTATGGCCGGAAAGGCCAAAACCGAACATCTATTTTAGCTTTGTGCAGCAGTTCCTTGACGTGGTGCCGCGCATTAATGCGATGAAGAGGTCGGCGTGCATAGAGGGCTCACGGATGGCCTTTGCCCGTGTTAAAGCATACTGGGCGGAGATGGATGCTACCACTGTTGCAGCGCGGGATTCGGCCATAGGCCGAATGGCTGCTGAACACTACTTTGAAGAAGTTCTTGAGGGTGCTCGTTTGATAGAGACCCATTGCTCAAAAAATATTATGTTTGAGTGATATGTAATCTCATTGTAAGAGAAATGCTTTTATAGATTTTTATAAGGCTATTTTTATACTTTCGCCTAAAAGTAATATGATGCCTCCTGGGCGGCCATTTATGTATACATGTGTATAACTTGAAAGATTGCAGCCGTCGGCTTCAACCCCCATGCATATAATGCGGAGGTGCTCGCAAAAAACACGCGTTCACACTTAACCCAACGTCCTGGTCCTATTAAGGAGGTGATAGCGGGGCGAGCGAGGCAACCGGACTATAATGATTTAGCACTTTCACTTAGCCATAGGAGTTTGACAGTGGGGCTACTAGATAGCCCCTGGTGGCTGCGCACTTTCCTGATTCCGGGGTGCATACATGCTTGGCCGGAAAATGGCCCTTCGTTAAGGCGGAGGAATTCTAACATTCCAACAGGTCATCGAGTGGTTGACCAGTCTCATGCTATATCATGACAATCAGTTTTCGGCTTTCTCTACTGAGGTGCTTGTCCGGATGAACCAGGGCACAATCACTGTAGTTCTCCTGGTGCTACCTTAGCCGGTAAAGCGGAACGTAAGGCACCAAAACACAGGAGCCGGGAAAACCCAACACTTGACCAAAGACAATGATTTGGAGCTGATGCATATAGGGC
The DNA here is from genome assembly GCF_002162155.2 of Triticum dicoccoides. Lineage (NCBI taxonomy): Eukaryota > Viridiplantae > Streptophyta > Magnoliopsida > Poales > Poaceae > Triticum > Triticum dicoccoides. Next base: position 6,081,851 of record NC_041382.1, on the reverse strand, counting down.
CAAACTCGTGACGCCGAACACTCCCTAAGGTATTCGGTCTTTGTGGTATAAACCAGACCTAAATAATGGCCTTTGTAAGAAGCCCCTTGTGTCCAGGTACATGCATTGTTCTGGCGTGGCCACATACCAAGACGTCAGCATCCTTCTCAACGGTGGATATGTATCAACAAGAGACAGTAAAAAAGGTTTACGCAGGGTCTTAATCTAAAAAGAATCCTTGGAGCGGGTCCCTGCTGCACGTCTGCGCCTGTGTCTCCGTTGTGCCGTATCCTGGACGGGTGTAGCACGATGATCGTCTGTAAAAGAGAGGAATTTAGGTGAAAAAGTTGTCGTGCGAAAAGATAGTTTTTAAAGAAACCATGTATAATTCAAGATGAGAAGAAATTGCCACTTGTCTGCGCGCGTTGAGCCCCTTGCATTGACAAATAGGGGTGTGACCATTTATTCGGTATAGATAGCGGCGGCGGACTCGATTAGTTGTGTCTGAGGTCTTGACGACCTATTGGATGCTTTTGCTGGTCCGAGCGCCTTTAGTGTGTGGCTGCCAAGGCAGCCACACTCTCTTTGGCGCGCAGAGATCGCTTGATATTTCCTTTCACTGAAATGATGCCACATGGACCGGACATCTTGAGTGTGAGGGAGGCGTAGTGTGGTATTGCATTAAAGCGAGCGAAAGCTTCGCGTCTGAGCAGTGCTTGATAACCACTTTGGAACGGGGTGATGTGGAAGGTTAAATGCTCGCGACGGAAGTTATCGGGGTAGCCGAATATAACTTGTAATAGGAGGGAGCCCGTACAACGAGCCCCTGGGCCTGGCGTTACTCCTTTAAAGGTAGTATTGCTATGGCGAATTTTTGTTGGGTCTAACCCCATCCCGCGGATTGTATCCTAATATATTAGGTTTAGACTGCTGCCACCGTCCATCAAGACTCGTGTGAAGTGATACCCGCCAATTACTGGGTCTAATACCAGGGCAGCCCATCCTGCGTGTCGGCTACTTGCTGAGTAATCGCGATGGTCGAAAGTGATCGGTTGAGACGACCAGTGGCAGGACTTTGCGGTGACAGGCACTTGGGTATATTTTCCTGCGAGTGCCGCGTTGTTTTTTCCCTTGATCACATGTAACACGTTTATTGTTTTGACTTCTGGTGGAAATTTCTTTTGTTCCCCAGTGTCTTGCTTGGTGTATCCTCCCCATTGTGTACGGCGCTGAGCTTGCCGGACTGCTTGAAGACACAACATTCTCTGTGGGTATGATTAGCAGGTTTACCAGGGGTACTATGTATCTAACATACTTGGTCCAGAATTTTGTTGAGGCTGGACAGTTCATCCCTTGTGTCTTTAGAGGGCGGCTTTTGCTGACCTGGCCGAGAGCTTTTGAATCCGGCGTTTACTGCCGTGCCATTCGTGCTATCTTCTTTATTCCGGCGTTTGTTATTGCTGTTGCGCCGTGATTTCCCGTTTCCATCTCTAACTTCGGATGTACTGGGGTCGCTGGTGCTGCATCTGGCTAGCCGGCTGTCCTCACCCACGCAAAAGCGGGCCATGATGTTTGTTAATGCGGCCATCGTTCTCGGCTTATTTTGGCCGAGGTGTCTGGCGAGCCATTCGTCACGGACGCTATGCTTAAAAGCTGCCAATGCTTCGGCGTCCAGACAGTCGATAATCTGGTTCTTTTTGGTAAGAAACCTGTTCCAAAGCTTTCGGGCTGACTCTCCGGGCTGTTGAGTTATATGACTCAAATCGTCCGCATCCGGGGGTCGGACATAAGTCCCTATAAAATTTGCCCGAAAGGCATCTTCGAGCTCTTCCCAACTTCCAATGGAGCTTTCGGGGAGGCCTTTAAGCCAGTGACGAGCTGGCCCTTTGAGCTTGAGGGGCAAGTACTTGATGGCATGGAGATCATCTCCTCGATCCATGTGGATATGAAGGATGTAGTCCTCAATCCAGACCCCAGAGTCTGTTGTTCCGTCGTATGCCTCTATGTTTACGGGTTTGAATCCCTCTGGAAATTCATGGTGCGGCACCCCTGTAGCTGGGTGTACCGCGTTGTTCGGATGTTTGTTGTGTTGCATTGTATGCTGGGGCGCGCTTGCGTGGTGCATAGATGGATCTTGTTGCGCCGTCCTTTGGGTGCGAGCCCTCGCATGGGTCGTGTGTTGTATTTCGAGTGGCATTGTATGCCGCTCTGTGTTGGTAGAGGGGTCGTCTATCCAGCCAGGAGGCTGCTCTGATATTTGGTTGTGGGGGGGTCTGAGGCCTCCTCATCAAATTCAGGTAGCAGCTTCCGCTTTGGGTAGCTCTTGGAGGGGCGATTGTTGCCGTACCTCGCTGTTGTGTTGAGTATTTTACTCCATCTGATTTGGAGTGTGTCTTGTGCATCCTTGAGCCTTTGCTTCTGCTTTTTAAGACTCCTCGCGGTGGCAACAAGCCTTTTACGGGCATTCTGCTGCTCCGGGTGCCTGTCCGACATTATGTTGTCCGGAATATTATCCTTAATAGAATTTGTTTGTTCGGTTTGATTATCCGGATTGCCGTTATCCGGCAGCGGTTCGCCCTGCTCCAACGCTGGGTCTGTGTGATCATTATTTCTGTCGAGGCGGGTCTTGGGGCGGCGCTTGCGTCGCCGCTTTGAGTGCTTCTCGAGGGAACAAGCCTTCGGTGCGTCCTTCCGCTCCTCGTCGTCATCTTTTGGTGTGTCCACCATGTATACATCATATGATGAGGTGGCGGTGGTTCTTCTTGGCCTCCCGCATCATCGTCCATACCGTCGATGTTTCCAGAGTCGAAGTCGAGCATGTCGGTTAAATCGTCGACAGTGGCTACAAAGTGGGTGGTGGATGGGCTTTTAATTTCTTCATCGTCCGTATCCCAACCTTGCTGACCGTAGTCTGGCCAGGGCTCTCCTGATAGAGAGAGAGACTTTAGTGTCTTCAGAATATTGCCGAAAGGCGAGTGCTGAAAGATGTCGGCGGCAGTAAATTCCATGATCTATGCCGAGTCGGATTCGACCGGCAGGGGCGCGTAGGGTTCGGAGTCTGAAGAGGAGTCCAGCTCCTTGGGGTCACGAGTCTCGCGGAGTGCGGGGCTGATGTTCGGCTCGATCGCCGTTGGGATTGCAGCCCCCGAGGCGGCGTCCAACCACCCATCCTCGATCAGCGTAGTTGGCTCCAAATTAAGGGTCGAAGCCGATGCGGGTGCGGCCTCCAGGGCACTGTTCGGCGGCAGAGCTAGATCATGCTCGTCGTGACAGTGCGGCGCGCTCGGCAGTGGCTCGAATCCGTCGAGAATCAAGTCCCTGCGAATGTCAGCCGTGTAGTTTAAACTTCCAAATCTGACCCGACGGCCAGGGGCATAGCTTTCGATCTGCTCTAGATGGCCAAGTGAATTGGCCCGCAGTGCGAAGCCGCCGAAGACGAAGATCTGTCCGGGGAGGAAGGTCTCACCCTGGACTGCATCGCTATTGATGATCGTAGGAGCCATCAAGCCTAACGGCGACGACACAGAGGAACTCTCAATGAAAGCACCAATGTCGGTGTCAAAACCGGCGGATCTCGGGTAGGGGGTCCCGAACTGTGCGTCTAGGCCGGATGGTAACAGGAGGCAAGGGACACGAAGTTTTACCCAGGTTCGGGCCCTCTTGATGGAGGTAAAACCCTACGTCCTACTTGATTAATATTGATGATATGGGTAGTACAAGAGTAGATCTACCACGAGATTGGAGAGGCTAAACCCTAGAAGCTAGCCTATGGTATGATTGTTGTTCTGTATGTTGTCCTACGGAATAAAACCCTCCGGTTTATATAGACACCGGATAGGGTTAGGGTTACACAAAGTCGGTTACAATGGTAAGAGATCTACATATCCGTATCGCCAGGCTTGCCTTCCACGCCAAGGAAAGTCCCTTCCGGACACGGGACGAAGTCTTCAATCTTGTATATTCATAGTCCAGGAGTCCGGCTGAAGGTATAGTCCGGCCATCCAGACACCCCCTAATCCAGGACTCCCTCAAAGAGCAATGGCAATCATCGTCACAACAACATGTAGATGATTAGATGCTCATTTCTCCTAGTTTAGTATGCATGGAATTGCTTACTTTGGTGTGTGGAAATGTTATGTGTGTAGTCACTTATGTAATTATATGCTTAATTTGGTTATGCAATGCTATTTTTTAAGTATATATGTTGATGCTATGTAGACAGAGCATAGATGTTGTGCAGAAAGAGCAAATCACATCGCACACGGACTAAACAATGGAACCCGTCGGTGACGATTTCATCAATCACTCACAATTGTATACCAGCAATCTTTTGCTCGCAACACACACGGCTAGTTAACATGAATTGTCTATGTTTTTATCGGTCTTCCCACACATTTCTGATTACTGAACCGTTTGCCGTGTATCACACACATCTTATTAAGTTGAACCGTTTCTGTTGTGTTGGCTAATCACAAACAGTTCATCCGAGTGAACTGTATGCCGTATATCGCACACACTTTGATCTGGCTGGCTGTTTCTATTCTGTTGCCTAATCACAAAAAGTTCATCCAAGTGAACTTTATGCTGTATGTCGCACACACCTTCATTTGTCTGACCATTTCCGCTGTTATGCTCATCGCAAACAGTCCATTCGAGTGAACTGTATGCCAACCATCGAACACGCAACTACAATTTGAATCGTGTTTGATATCTCCGCCATCGCAAATGTTTTGTATCATTTTGATGGTTTTATTACATCTTCATTTGCGATTAATGCATCACACACAATTTCGTCAAAGGGTCTCTGATTGTATTGTCGCATTAGTGCATCCTGCAGTAGTGTAATTTTTTGATGTGAAACTAAACTTCTTCAAAAGCATTGTGTTGATTCTAAATTTATGTAAGAGTCAGTATGGATCTTATAATGTCAACCAAATGGAGTATAAGGAGGCTAACATGTGCAGTGACGCTACATAATCAACCAACTATGAGAGTAAGTATGGTGACACATGGCAGGAGGTACTCATAAGAGAAATGCAGTATGCAGTATAGTAGCGAGATCATGTGGTCCCTTGAGCATGGTTATTCTTCTACAAACAATTTTTGTTAAAGTGAGACGGTAAGGCACATGTAGAAATGTAATTCAAATTGTGATGTGATATCATAGACAGTACATTACGCTCTAGACGAGACCAGTGTGTAACAAGATTATTGCAGTCATTGTCTATTAAATGTAGCACCGGAGACTTTACAAAAATTTCTTTTAGAGGCTTGCCAACGAAGTGAGCTTGTCTCAGGTAGCAACAATACTTCCTCAATGTGTGCTTGAAAATCCCAACCAAGCTTTGCTCGTCTTGACTATCTAGTTTGTTCCTCGCCTATTTAAAACAATGAAATCTTTTGTGTTCTGTCAGCAGAAACATAGGCAATCATTACCATGAATAACATTAGTACATTACTTACATGTGAGTTATGGAGGAAGATTGGAAATTCTTGTTTGTCTATAGTATAACCTTTCCATGAAGGGAAGATGCCCACAAAGTTCAAGACAACAATAAATGCTTTGTCTTCTAAATTGGGAAGAAGTGAAACAGGGGTCCTATTTGCTATAATTGGGGCTCTCTCCAGTTCGAAAAGAGATTTGGTAGCTGGAGTTGGTGTACTCTTTGCTAGAATGGGGATTTTACGTCGTAGTGCTGGAGCTATGTCAACTAGCATCGTCATACATTTTGCTGCAGTTGGGGTCTACTGTGTCGGGGCATCTGAGATGGCTAGTGCACTAGGGGTAGTGTCTGCTAGAGTTTGGGGCTGTGTTTTGTGGGTCTGGTGATATTGCCACTACACCTGTTGGGCTATTTGATTTATCAAGTGTCACTACCTTTTCCAAATAGTTCATGCTCCTTCGCGATCAGCAATTACCATCTTCCTTTTGAACGTCTGATACACATGAAAAACATTTGAATGGAGAAATATGTTATGATGACAGATGGATTATGTACTAAAAATGGATATGCATGACATATCCACATATATAATGTGTAAACTAAGCAAATGGCGGTGCAACAAAGTATAAGTACTGCAAAGCAACAGTTGTAAGATATGTGCGACCAATACACTACAAAAAAAGAGACATCCGTGACATTTTGGCCCAAACGATTTTTTTTCTGTCATGCTTATGACATTTCTATGACGATAATTATGACAAAACCTGGTATCATCATAGATGTGGTGGGCTCCTACTTCTATGACAAAAAATCATGACAGAAAATGGGCTTTTCATCCTGTGCAGGCCGGAGACGCACCTGCATGACATTCTTTGGGCCGTCCATGATGGGAAAAATCGTGGTAGAAGCCAGTGCGAGGAAAATTTCGGGGAGTTCCCGGTTACGGTGGGTGGTCGGGGCCAAGCAATGCACGAAGAGATTGCGCATTTCTCTTGTACACGTACGCGCGTGTGTGCGAGGCGTTGGGCTCTAACTGAACCCAAGTGAGGCGTTCACTTACTGAACCCGAGTGATTGCACTAGTTACGTTACTGAACCCGAGCGATCAATCCCTTGGCTATTAACTGAACCCGAGCGATTCCTTTGCTACTGCTGCTAACTGAAGCCGATCAAACCTGCTGCCTCTTGATGAATAGTGACCGTTGTTGGGGGTTGGATGAACAGTTCTCGGTGGAGGGTGGATGAACAGGACCCTGTGGAGGCTCCATGAACAGTAGCTAGTGGAGGGTGGATGAACAGGACCCCGTGAAGGGCTGGTTGAACAGTAGTTAGTGGAGGTTGGATGAACAAGACCCCGTGGATGAATAGTAGCTGGTGGAGGCTGGAGGAAGTCGACGATGGATGAACAGTAGCAGGTGGAGGCTGGACGAGGTGGATGAACAGTAGCCCATGGAGGCCAGAGCGAGGCAGTAGATGGTTGATGACCCACAAGTATAGGGGATCTATCATAGTCCTTTTGATAAGTAAGAGTGTCAAACCCAACGAGGAGCAGAAGGAAATGATAAGCGGTTTCCAGCAAGGTATTCTCTGCAAGTACTGAAATAAGTGGTAACAGATAGTTTTGTGATAAGATAATTTGTAACGAGCAACAAGTAACAAAAGTAAATAAGGTGCAGCAAGGTGGCCCAATCCTTTTTGTAGCAAAGGACAAGCCTGGACAAAATCTTATAAGATGTAAAGCGCTCCCGAGGACATATGGGAATATCGTCAAGCTAGTTTTCATCACGCTCATATGATTCGCGTCCGGTACTTTGATAATTTGGTATGTGGGTGGACCGGTGCTTGGGTACTGCCCTTACTTGGACAAGCATCGCACTTATGATTAACCTCTATTGCAAGCATCCGCAACTACAACAAAAGTATTAAGGTAAACCTAACCATAGCATGAAACATATGGATCCAAATCAGCCCCTTACGAAGCAACGCATAAACTAGGGTTTAAGCTTCTGTCACTCTAGCAACCCATCATCTACTTATTACTCCCCAATGCCTTCCTCTAGGCCCAAATAATGGTGAAGTGTCATATAGTAGACGTTCACATAACACCACTAGAGGAGAGACAACATACATCTCATCAAAATATCGAACGAATACCAAATTCACATGACTACTAATAGCAAGACTTCTCCCATGTTCCCAGGAACAAAAGTAACTACTCACAAAGCATAAACATGTTCATAATCAGAGGGGTATTAATATGCATATAGGATCTGAACATATGATCTTCTACCAATTAAACCAACTAGCATCAACTACAAGGAGTAATTAACACTACTAGCAACCTACTAGCACCAATCCCAGACTTGGAGACAAGAATTGGATACAAGAGATGAACTAGGGTTTTGAGACGAGATGGTGCTGATGAAGATGTTGATGGAGATTGCCCTCTCCCGATGAGAGGAGCATTGGTGATGATGATGGCGATGATTTCCCCCTCCGGGAGGGAAGTTTCCCCGGCAGAACGGGTCCGCTAGAGCCCTAGATTGGATCCGCCAAGGTTCCGCCTCGTGGCGGCGGAGTTTCGTCCGAGAAGATGGCTTATGATTTTTTCCCATCGAAAGACTCCATATAGCAGAAGATGGTCACCGGAGGGCCACCAGGGTGCCCACGAGGTAGGGGGGCGCGCCCCCCACCCTCGTGGCCAGGGTGTGGCCCCCCTGGTGAAGTTCTTGCTCTCAGTATTTTTTATATATTTGGAAAACATCTTCCGTGAAGTTTCAGGACTTTTGGAGTTGTGCAGAATAGGTCTCTAATATTTGCTCCTTTTCCAGCCCGGAATCCCAGCTGCCGGCATTCTCCCTCTTTATGTAAACCTTGTAAAATAAGAGAGAATAGGCATAAGTATTGTGACATAATGTGTAATAACAGCCCATAATGCAATAAATATCAATATAAAAGCATGATGCAAAATGGACGTATCAACTCCCCCAAGCTTAGACCTCGCTTGTCCTCAAGCGAAAAGCCAAAATGGAAAATACGTCCACATGTTTAGAGATAGAGGTGTCGATAAAAATAAAATGCGGACATGAAGGCATCATGATCATTCTTAGAACAACAACTTATATAATTCTTGTCATATGATCTCTAATGCTAGAGTAATAATTCAATCACAATATCAAGTATGAATCATAAACTTTATTGAAAACTAACAAACTACAATCTCAGTCATCGAAGCAATTGCAACTTATCATAACATAGGAAAGAGTCAATGTATAAGAGCTTTTCAGCAAGTCCACATACTCAACTATCATATAATCTTTCACAACTGTTGACACTCACGCAACACTTATGGGTATGGAGTTTTAATCGGACACAGAGAAAGATATGGTCTTATAGTTTTGCCTCCCAACGTTTTACCTCAAAGGTAATGTCAACAATAATAGTTCATGAAAACATCCAATTAGCCATACATACCAGGATCTTTCCAACATATTGTGCTTGCCAAAGGATAAAGTGTAAAAAGGAAGGGTGAAAATCACCATGACTCTTATGCAAGGTAGGAGATAAAAGTAAAAGATAGGCCCTTCGCAGATCGAAGCAGAGGTTGTCATTTGCTTTTATGGTTGGATGCACAAAATCTTAATGCGAAAGAACATCACTTTATATTGCCCCTTGTGATATGGACCTTTATTATGCAGTCTGTCACTTTTATTACTTCCATATCACACGATTGTATAAATCTTATTTCATCCACACCAATCAATCATACATATTTAGAGAGCAATTTTTATTGCTTGCACCGATGACAACTTACTTGATGGATCTTACTCAATCCATAGGTAGATATGGTGGACTCTTATGGCAAGACTGGTTTAAGGGTATTTGGAAGCACAAGTAGTATCCCTACTTGGTGCAATGAATTTGGCTAGCATGAGGGGGAAAGGCAAGCTCATCATGTTGGAAGATCCAAGACAATATAATTCATCTCAAATGTAAGAAAACATAACCCATTATGTTGTCTTCCTTGTCCAATGTCAACATTTTGGCATGTCATATTTTAATGAGTGCTCACAATCGTAAAAGATGTCCAAGATAGTATATTTATATGTGAAGACCTCTCTTTCTTTATTATTTCCTATTAATTGCAACGATAACCAAAACTGTGTTTGTCAACCCTCAACGACTTTTATTCATCATACTCTTTCTATCTGAGCTCATTACTCTCCATAAGATTCATATGATCTCTTTGTTTCTTTTTATTCCTTTCTTTTTTTCACTTAAGATCATGGCAAAATAATCAAGCCCGTGACTCAACACTAATCTTTATTATATAGCTGACGGACTCAATTACATAGAAGGATAATAAGGCAAAGCTCATGACTAGATCATAGTAAGAACTTTTATTCTACTAGATCAAGATATTACCAAAAGGATCGAACTAAGAAAAAGGTAAAGATAAAGTGATGGTGATACGATACCAGGGCACTCCCCCAAGCTTGGCAGTTGCCAAGTGGAGTGCCCATACCAGATACTGAATTCTTCTTTGTTGGTGGAGACGGTGGAGATTTTGTTGATGGCGTAGGCTTCTTCCTTAATTTGCGTTTGAGGACAGAATTTTGGTCCCTTAGGTCCTCGATCTCCTGCTCTATGCTCAGTATCTTTTTGCATAGTTCCTGCTTGTTCTCCTGCAAGAGGCGAAAAGGAATAAACTCGATCTTAGGTTTCTTTACTCTATCCGGGAGACTTGACTTTTTGAACTCCACACGCATGTCCCCAGGTTGAGGTAGTGGGACTTCATCTTCATCTGAGCTCGTCTCCTCCTTCCCCTTGGGTTCATAGTCCTCTTCTTCTTCCGTAGTCCAACCGCAATGCTCCACATCCCCATAGACCTTAGGTTCTGCAAGGTAATCAGCCACGTAGCTTTCTCCTTCCGAATCCTGGGATGACATGTTACTCTATCTGCAGCAGGATAGCTCAAAACAAAGACAAGAGATATTTGTGTGATACGGGAGTCAAAACCTCTAGGAGATTATATAATGAATTTTTACCAACCAAAATACGTGTCGTGTACGAAAACGGAGTCCGGAGAGCACACGAGGTTCCCACGAGGTAGGGGGGCACGCCCAGTAGGGTAGGGCGCGCCCTCCACCCTCGTGGAGCCCTCGTGTCCTTCCCGGACTACTACTTATTTTTCTATTTTTCTAAATATTCCAAAACGGATAAATATTGCCATAAAAACTGTTTTGGAGTCGGTTTACTTACCGTGCCACATACCTATTCCTTTTCGGAGTCAGAAACGTTCCGAAAAGTGTCCTTTATGTATTCCTCCGGGGTTATGGTTTCAATAACATTGGTTTCAACATTTATGGGATTACCTGAGATATAGTGTTTGATTCTTTGACCGTTCACCACCTTCGGATTTGTGCCTTCGAAGTTGTTGATTTTTATGGCACCGGAACGGTAGACCTCCTCGATAACGTAAGGACCTTCCCATTTAGAGAGAAGTTTTCCTGCAAAAAATCTTAAACGAGAGTTGTATAGTAATACATAATCACCTACATTAAACTCACACTTTTGTATCCTTTTGTCATGCCATCTTTTAACTTTTTCTTTAAACAACTTGGCATTTTCATAGGCTTGGGTTCTCCATTCATCAAGTGAGCTAATATCAAATAACCTCTTCTCACCGGCAAGTTTAAAATCATAATTAAGTTCTTTAATAGCCCAATAAGCCATGTGTTCTAGTTCGAGAGGTAAGTGACATGCTTTTCCATAGACCATTTTATATGGAGACATACCCATAGGATTTTTATATGCAGTTCTATAGGCCCATAATGCATCATCAAGTTTCTTGGACCAATTCTATCTAGACCTATTAACAGTCTTTTGCAAAATTAATTTGAGTTCTCTATTACTCAACTCTACTTGACCACTAGACTGAGGGTGATAAGGAGATGCAATTCTATGATTAACATCATATTTAGCAAGCATTTTACGGAAAGCACCATGAATAAAATGTGAGCCACCATTAGTCATTAAATATCTAGGGACTCCAAATATTGGAAAAATAACTTCTTTAAGCATTTTAATAGAAGTGTTATGATGAGCACTACTAGTTGGAATAGCTTCTACCCACTTAGTAATGTAATCAACAGCAACTAAAATATGTGTATAACCATTAGAGGAAGGAAAAGCTCCCATAGAGTCAAAGCCCCAAACATCAAATGGTTCAATAACAAGTGAATAATTCATAGGCATTTCTTGACGTCTACCGATATTACCAATTCTTTGACATTCATCACAAGATAAGACAAACTTACGGGCATCCTTGAAGAGAGTAGGCCAATAAAAATCAGATTGCAGTACCTTATGTGCAGTTCTATCTCCAGCATGGTGTCCTCCATAAGATTCGGAGTGACACTTGCGTAGGATCTGTTCCTGTTCATGCTCAGGTACACAACGTCTAATAACACCATCTACTCCTTCTTTATAAAGATGTGGGTCATCCCAAAAGTAGTGCCTCAAATCATAGAAGAACTTTTTCTTTTGCTGGTATGTGAAACTAGGTGGTATAAACTTAGCAACAATGTAATTAGCATAATAAGCATACCATGGAGCAGTATGAGAAGCATTTATGACATTTAATTGCTCATCAGGAAAGCTATCATCAATAGGTAGTGGGTCATCAAGCACATTTTCTAACCTAGATAAGTTGTCTGCAACGGGGTTCTCAGCTCCTTTTCTATCAACAATATGCAAATCAAATTCTTGTAGCAAGAGAACCCATCTAATAAGTCTAGGTTTATCATCTTTCTTTTCCATAAGATATTTAATAGCAGCATGATCAGTGTGAACAGTTACTTTAGAATCAACAATATAAGGTCTAAACTTATCACAAGCAAATACAACTGCTAAGAATTCTTTTTCAGTAGTAGCATAATTTCTTTGAGCACTGTCTAGAGTTTTACTAGCATATTGAATAACATTTAGTTTCTTATCAACTCTTTGTCCTAAAACAGCACCTACAGCATAATCACTAGCATCACACATAATTTCAAAGGGTAAATTCCAATCAGGTGGCTGAACAATAGGTGCAGAGATCAATGCTTTCTTGAGTATTTCAAATGCTTCTACACAATCATCATCAACGACAAATGGTATATCTTTTTATAATAAATTAGTCAGAGGCTGAGAGATTTTCGAGAAGTCCTTAATGAACCCCCTATAAAAACCGGCATGACAAAGGAAGCTTCTTATACCTTTGATGTCCTTGGGACATGGCATCTTTTCAATAGCATCAACCTTGGCTTTATCAACTTCAATACCTCTTTTAGAAACTTTATGACCCGAGACAATACCTTCATTAACCATAAAGTGGCACTTTTCCCAATTCAAGACAAGATTAGTTTCTTCACATCTCTGCAAAAACTCGATCAAGGTTGCTCAATCAATCATCAAAAGAAGTTCCATAGACGGAAAGTCGTCCATGAAAACCTCACAAATCTTTTCACAAAAGTCAGAGAATATAGCCATCATGCATCTTTGAAAGGTAGCAGGTGCATTACATAAACCAAAAGGCATACGTCTATAAGCAAAAGTACCAAAATGGCATGTAAAAGTAGTCTTTGATTGATCTTTGGCTGACACAGGTATTTGAGAGAAACCAGAATAACCATCTAGAAAGCAGAAATGTGTATGTTTGGATAATCTTTCTAGCATTTGATCGATAAAAGGTAAGGGGTAATGATCTTTTTTAGTAGCCTTATTTAATTTGCGGAAATCAATTACCATCCGATAACTTGTAATAATTCTTTGAGGAATCAATTCATCTTTATCATTAGGAACAACAGTAATACCTCCCTTCTTAGGGACACAATGGACAGGGCTTACCCACTGACTATCAGCAACGGGATAAATTATACCTGCCTCAAGGAGCTTTAGTATCTCCTTTCTTACCACTTCTTTCATTTTAGGATTCAGCCGGCGTTGATGATCATGAACTAGTTTAGCATCTTCTTCCAAATTAATTTTATGTTGACATAGAGTGGGACTAATGCCCTTAAGATCATCAAGAGTATGCCCAATAGCAGCACGGTACTTCTTCAGAGTTTTCAATAATCTCTCTTCCTCATGCTCTGAAAGGTTAGCATTAATAATAAAATGATATATCTTTTTCTCATCAAGATAAGCATATTTAAGAGTATCAGGTAACAGTATAAGCTCAAACACGGGATCACCCTTGGGTGGAGGAGGACCCCCTAGGATTTCAACAGGTAAATTGTTTTTAAGAATAGGTTCCTGTTTAAAGAATACTTCATCTAATTCCCTTCTTTCACTCATAAACATGTCATTTTCATGGTCTAGCAAGTATTGTTCTACAGGATCACTAGGAGGTACGGCAATAGAAGCAAGACCAATAATTTCATCCTTATACTAGGTAATTCTTCTTCTCGGTGTTGTCTACTAAATTTAGAAAAATTAAATTCATGAGTCATATCATCTGAACCGATAGTAACAACATCTCTTTTGCAATCTATGGTAGCATTAACACTATTTAAGAAGGGTCTACCAAAATATAATGGGATAAAAGCTATCTTGTGGGGAACCAAGAACAAGAAAATCAGCAGGATATTTAGTTTTCCCACACAAGACTTCAACATCTCTAACAATTCCTATTGGTGAAATAGTATCTCTATTGGCAAGTTTAATTGTGCCATCTCAGGAGGTGCAATATCGTGCATAACTTCTTGGTATAAAGAATAAGGTATTGCACTAGCACTAGCACCCATATCACATAAGCCATGATAACAATGATGTCCTATTTTAACAGAAATAACAGGCATGCCTACCACAGGTCTAGGTTTATCTTTATCACGGGATTTAGCAATTCTAGCAGTTTCATTACAGAAATAAATAACATGCCCATCTATATCATCAGACAAGAGATCTTTAACAATAGCAATGTTAGGTTCAACTTTAACTTGCTCATGAGGTGTATATGTTTTAATATTGCTTTTACGAACTACAATTGACGCTTTAGCATGATTCTTTATCCTAACATGGAAAGGTGGTTTCTCAACATAAGAAGTAGGAACAATAGGATCATTATAAGTGATAGTCTTTTCTTCAACTTTAATAGGTGCAGATACTTTTACTTCTATGCGAGGATGATATTTAAACCACATCTCCTTGGGGAGATCAACATAAGCAGCAAAAGATTCACAGAAAGAAGCTACTATCTCAGAGTCAAGTCCATATTTAGTGCTAACTTTACGAAAAATATCGGTATCCATAAAAGATTAACACAATCAAAACTAGGTGTCATACCTGACTCCTTACCATTGTCGAGGTCCCAATCTTCAGAGTTGCGTTTAATTCTTTCCAATAAATCCCATTTGAATTCAATAGTCTTCATCATAAAAGAGCCAACACAAGAAGTATCAAGCATGGTGCGATTGTTACCAGAAAGCCGAGCATAAATTTTTTGAATAATCATTTCTCTTGAGAGCTCATGATTGGGGAATGAATATAACATTGACATAAGCCTCCCCCAAGCTTGAGCGATGCTTTCTCCTTCGCGAGGCCAAAAATTATATATATATATAATTGCGATCACGATGAACAAGATGCATAGGATAAAACTTCTGATGAAATTCCAATTTCAATCGTTTGTAATTCCAAGACCTCATATCATCACATAGCCTATACCATGTCGATGCATCTCCCCTCAAAGATAAGGGAAATACCTTTTTCTTAACAACATCTCCGGGTACACTTGCAAGCTTAAATAATCCACAAACTTGATCCACATATATCAGATGTTCATCAGGATGTTTTGTTCCATCTCCTAAAAAAGGATTAGCTAGCAGTTTTTCTATCATACCCGAAGGAACTTCAAAGAAAGCATTTTCATTTTAATTTCTAGTAGGTTCAGTAGGTTGAGGAGCAACTCTTTGTTCTACTGGTCGGGGTGAAGATACCCCGAAAAAGCCCCTCAGAGGATTACTTTCCATGATAACAAGTGACAGTAAATTTCAGCACATTATATAAATTTTTCCTTACCAAATTCCACCTACCAAAGGCGCTTCACTCCCCGGCAACGGCGCCAGAAAAGAGTCTTGATGACCCACAAGTATAGGGGATCTATTGTAGTCCTTTCGATAAGTAAGAGTGTCGAACCCAACGAGGAGCAGAAGGAAATGATAAGCGGTTTCCAGCAAGGTATTCTCTGGAAGTACTGAAATAAGTGGTAACATATAGTTTTGTGATAAGATAATTTGTAACGAGCAACAAATAACAAAAGTAAATAAGGTGCAGCAAGGTGGTCCAATCCTTTTTGTAGCAAAGGACAAGCCTGGACAAAATCTTATAAGATGTAAAGCTCTCCCGAGGACCCATGAGAATATCGTCTAGCTAGTTTTCATCACGTTCATATGATTCGCGTTCGGTACTGTGATAATTTGGTATGTGGGTGGACCAGTGCTTGGGTATTGCCCTTACTTGGACAAGCATCCCACTTATGATTAACCTCTATTTCAAGCATCCGCAACTATAACAAAAGTATTAAGGTAAACCTAACCATTGCATGGAACATATGGATCCAAATCAGCCCCTTACGAAGCAACGCATAAACTAGGGTTTAAGCTTCTGTCTGTCTAGCAACCCATCATCTACTTATTACTCCCCAATGCCTTCCTCTAGGCCCAAATAATGGTGAAGTGTCATGTAGTCGACGTTCACATAACACCACTAGAGGAGAGACAACATACATCTCATCAAAATATCGAACGAATACCAAATTCACATGACTACTAATAGCAAGACTTCTTCCATGTCCTCAGGAACAAAAGTAACTACTCACAAAGCATAAACATGTTCATAATCAGAGGGGTATTAATATGCATATAGGATCTGAACATATGATCTTCCACCAATTAAACCAACTAGCATCAACTACAAGGAGTAATTAACACTACTAGCACCAATCCCGGACTTGGAGACAAGAATTGGATACAAGAGATGACCTAGGGTTTTGAGATGAGATGGTGCTGATGAAGATGTTGACGGAGATTGCCCTCTCCTGATGAGAGGAGCGTTGGTGATGACGATGGCGATGATTTCTCCCTCCGGGAGGGAAGTTTCCCCTGCAGAACAGCTCCACCAGAGCCCTAGATTGGATCCGCCAAGGTTCCGCCTCGTGGTGGCGGAGTTTCATCCGAGAAGATGGCTTATGATTTTTTTTCCCATTGAAAGACTCCATATAGCAGAAGATGGTCACCGGAGGGCCACCAGGGGGCCCACGAGGTAGGGGGCGCGCCCAGGTGGGTAGGGTGCGCCCCCCACCCTCGTGGGCAGGGTGTGGCCCCCCTGGTGAAGTTCTTGCTCGCAGTATTTTATATATATTTAGAAAACATCTTCCGTGAAGTTTCAGGACTTTTGGAGTTGTGTAGAATAGGACTCTAATATTTGCTCCTTTTCCAGCCCAGAATCCCAGCTGCCGGCATTCTCCCTCTTTATGTAAACCTTGTAAAATAAGAGAGAATAGGCATAAGTATTGTGACATAAGGGCATGTACATTGGTTGATAAGATAGTCTTATCTTAAGTTTTGCATGTAATTAGAGATGACAAAAAAACATGTCTACAATGGGTCATCTCTTAGCCTTATCTTCAATAATTAGTTGTTCCTAAAAACATGGTGAGACAAATTGAGCTAAGAGATCATCTCTTGTCTTGTCTTAAATAAGATAAGACAAGCCTTCTCTTATGATTTCTCTCTCCTCCACCTCATCATTTATCCTACGTGGCAGTCTTAAGATAGAACCATTGTACATGCCCTAATGTGTAATAACAGCCCATAATGCAATAAATATCGATATAAAAGCATGATGCAAAATGGACGTATCAATGGTGGATGAATAGTAGCCCATGGAGTCTCGTTTTGCGGTACCCCACACCCCTCCCGATCAATAGCACCCCGTTTCGATAGTAGGCACTCCAAACAAGTCTGTTTCTTCAATTCTGCGGTACGCCAGACCCTTCCCGATGAACAGGACCCCGTTTCAACCGTACGCGATAGGACAGAAGCCCATTTCCTCCATTTTGCGGTATGCCAGAGCTCGTTTCGGTTGTTCCGTCCAAGACGGTTGGCTCCCAATGAACACGGACACTGTTTACTCCGTTCCGACCGAGCCAGTTGGCTGCCGATAAACTGGACGCCGTCGCTGTACGCATTAGAGATCCCGCCCGTATGTACATATGTAGCCATATTTACTATATTGCAGTGTGTCTATACATACGTGTACACGATATAGATGGGACTGTGTGACATGCTACGTAGGCGCCTCTACTTCAACATGTGCCACTCCCTACACGGCCACGGTACATCGCTGCAGAGAGACCGATTGACCACTATGTACGTTCACATTCGCGGCTAGAAAGATAACACTACCTTCACTTCACCTGGTGGGTCCCAACTATCAGGGGGTAAGATGACACTTCCTTCCGTGCGAAGGTAAAGCCAGTGGGTCCCAACTGTTATGGGGGAATATTTTTTCGCGAAATACAGAGGCCCTTCCGGTGGGTCCGAGCTATCAGGTGGAGGAATCATTATTTTGCGCGTAGTAAGGAGGCACTTCCTTGCATGCGGCCATGGACCCAGCTATTAGCCTCTCCACGCACAGTCCTCTTCTGATGGCTGTCGTTCGTTGACAGCGTTGACCACGCCGCGTGGACAGCACCCAACCGGTGGACAACGGTGAGGCAGGGAATGACATGGAGCCTGGGAACATGCGATGGGTATTACAAGGGTTGACTGGTTCGGCTGCGGTGTGAGGCTGCCATCGCCGCAGAATAATAGGGGGTGTGGGTGAGTAGAGGGATGGCCTGTCCAGCGGTGGGAGTAGGATGGGGCGGTGAGGCCTGCGCGGCAGAACAACCGACCACTGGAGGCAGGAACAGGCGGTCTCGCTGGCACTGGTTTGGGCGGCTGGTGCAAGAAGATCAGAGATTGAAGAAGCAGCATGACCGTTCGATTAAAATCCAATGGTCACTACTGCTAGAATGTTTGTCGACTAAGTTGACAAAGCCCTGCGTACGCGTCAACTTAGTAGGCCCACAGGTCAGCCTCTGAACCGGTGCGCCCAAGATGTCAGTAGGAGGAATAATTTTTTTCGCGTAATAAGGAGGCAGTTGCTTGCGTGCGGCGATGGACCATAGGGGTCCCTACTGTCAGCCTCTCGACGTACATCCCTATTCCGATGGTTGTCGTTGGTTGAATGTTGACCACGCCGCGCCTAGAGCACCAACGCGGTGGACGATGATGACCACAAGTATAGGGGATCTATCATAGTCCTTTAGATAAGTAAGAGGTAAAACCCAACGAGGAGCAGAAGGAAATGATAAGCAGTTTTCAGTAAGGTATTCTTTGCAAGCACTGAAATTATCGGTAACAGATAGTTTTGTGATAAGGTAATTTGTAACGGGTAACAAGTAATAAAAGTAAATAAGGTGCAGCAAGATGGCCCAATCCTTTTTGTAGAAAAGGACAAGCCTGGACGAACTCTTATATAAAGGAAAATGCTCCCGAGGACACATGGGAATTATCGTCAAGGAGTTTTCATCACGCTCATATGATTCGCGTTCGGTACTTTGATAATTTGATATGTGGGTGGACCGGTGCTTGGGTACTGCCCTTACTTTGACAAGCATCCCACTTATGATTAACCCCTCTTGCAAGCATACACAACTACAAAATAAGTATTAAGGTAAAACTAACTGTCTGTGTCAAAACCGGCGGATCTCGGGTAGGGGGTCCCGAACTGTGCGTCTAGGCGGATGGTAACAGGAGGCAGGGGACACGATGTTTTACCCAGGTTCGGGCCCTCTTGATGAAGGTAAAACCCTACGTCCTGCTTGATTTATTCTTGATGATATGAGTATTACAAGAGTTGATCTACCACGAGATCGGAGAGGCTAAACCCTAGAAGCTAGCCTATGGTATGATTGTTGTTGTCCTACGGACTAAAACCCTCTGGTTTATATAGACACCGGAGAGGGTTAAGGTTACACAAGGTCGGTTACAAAGGAGGAGATATCCATATCCGTACTGCCTAGCTTGCCTTCCACGCCAAGTAGAGTCCCATCCGGACACGAGACGAAGTCTTCAATCTTGTATCTTCATAGTCTAACAGTCCGGCAATAGGATATAGTCCGGCTCTCTGGAGACCCCCTAATCCAGGACTCCCTCAGTAGCCCCTGAACCAGGCTTCAGTGACGATGAGTCCGGCGCGCAGTGTTGTCTTCGGCATTGCAAGGCGGGTTCCTCCTCCGAATACACCACGGAAGAATTTGAATACAAGGATAGTGTCCGTCCCTGCAAAATAAGTTCCACATACCACCATAGAGAGAATAATATTTCCACAAATCTAATTTGCTGATTTGTTTTAGCAATACGACATTATGCCATGGCCCGGTGATTATTTGAACCGTTTCCGTTAACTAGCCCCACACATAACGCGAGGCAGTTTTTTGACACGTCTTGTCAAAGTAGAGATCGTGTCCACCTTATTACAGGATTCTCATCAGTACGGGCGTGGGTAACCCAACCGCGCCATTGATTACGGCGCTTGGGGGATAAGCGAGTTTTACCAGGCTAGTGGGGCGCATAGTTTTGGCCGCCCTTATAAAGGGACAGGTTTAACCTTTTTCTACCCACGCCTTCTTCCTCCTTGCTCATCCATTCTTGCGCACTCGAGCTCCAGCGCCCAAGTCCGCATTTCCCACCTCAACCTTCTCCAACCATGTCCGGAGCGGGAGGCAGGTGGATGGTCTCCTCCGTCACGGAGGGACACATCAAGAAGCCGAGGAGAGCCGGATACCTGCCTGACGACATCGCACATCGGCTCCTAGATGAGGGGCAGCTCATCCCCACCCCCAAGCCCCACGAGAGGGTAGTGTTCCTTACCCATTTCCTCCGTGACTGGGATTCCCTCTCCACCCATTCGTCCGGGGGCTCATGTTCTACTACGGCCTGGATTTCCACGATCTGGCCCCGAACTTCATCCTCAACATCTCGGCGTTTATCGTCGTGTGTGAGGCCTTCCTCCGCATCAAGCCCCACTTCGGCTTATGGTTGAAGACCTTCAATGTCAAGCCGAAGGTAGTGAGCGGCCGCCAGGCGGAGTAAGGAGGCGCCATGGTGGGCAAGATGCCCAACGTCACATGGCTCGAGGGCTCCTTCATGGAGACCATAAAGGGGTGGCAATCACTACTAGGAAAAGGTCTACTAATGGCGCACCAGTTTTTCGTACTAATGGCGCACTACTGGTGCGCCATTAGTATCACGCCACTAGTGTTTTTTACTAATAGCGCACCACTGGTGCGCCATTAGTATACCAGATACTAATGGCGCACTACTGGTGCGCCATTAGTATGCCTAGAGGTGCGCCATTACTATCTGCCTTAGTAATGGCGCACCACATAGAAGTGCGCCATTAGTAATAAGTTTTTTCCAAAAAAAAATTCAATCTCGGGTCACTATGGCCTAATCTCGAGTCAATATGCTTGATCTTAGTTCAAATCGTACTTTGTGGTCAAACTTCCCGGAAGGTCACCCATCCTCACACTACTCCAGCCCAAGCACACTTAACTTCATAGTTCTATCCAACCCCAACAACACCTCACTTCACATGCACTTGTTGATATATCTATCATATCAATCCTATTAAACCTTGTTGATGTCTAGGACTTCGTTCATGTTCATGAGTATGATGAAATTTTGAAAAAATATTTCAAACTTCCCGGTCATATTACGTATCATATTTTGAAAAATAATTCAATTTTTTTTGAAACAATTTTTTTTCTGTTACTAGTGGCGCACCTAGCATACGGTACGCCACTAGTAAGTTTGAAATTTTTTGAATTTTTTCCCTCCGGATCTTAAAAGCCCCGTAACTTTTTTGTGTTAGGTTTTTGGAGGTTTTGAAAATGTTTAACGGGGTTCCCCCGGTTAAATTTGGATGTAACTTTTCGAGTAGATGATTTTTCATATAAAAAACTTTTTAATCCGAGTTCGTATGCAATAGTTATGCCCATTTTACAAATTTCAGAGAGATTTTGCAAATAAAGTCGAAATTCATATTTGTAAATTTTCCGAACAACTAGACCAAAAATCACATATGAAACTTATTTTCTTTTATTTTTTTGACATTTCGATACGTTTTGGGCCAAGTTAGTAATGGCGCACCGTGGGGGTGGTGCGTCATTACTAGTTTTGAAAAACCAATAAAACAAATTCTGAATTTTTTATTTAAAAAACTTAGTAATGGCGCACCAGTTGACAGTGCGCCATTACTAGTTTTAACTAGTAATGGCGCACTGTCCACTGGTGCGCCATTACTAGTTTTGAAAAAAAAAATTGGAAAAAAATTTGAAAATAATTTACTAGTGGCGCACCGTGGATGTGGTGCACCATTACTAGTTTAACTAGTAATGGCGTACCACTCCCATGGTGCGCCATTACTAGTTTTGAAAAAAATGAAAAAAATAAATTTTACTAATGGCGCATCGTGGATGTGGTGCGCCATTAGTATTTGGACACTAATGGCGCACCAACACATGGTGCGCCATTAGTGTATACTAATGGCGCACCACATGTCTGGTGCGCCATTAGTGTCATTTCCATCTATAGCCCTTTTCCTAGTAGTGAATCGGGGTGGTTCTACATCACCGAGCCGCGTGACCCTGCATGGGCAGCGGCCCCCGAGTTCCGATCTGGCATCCCCACGCAGCTCACCTCCTGGCAAGAGAAGGGCCTGTCCTGGGGTAGTTCAGGAGAGCTGACCGGACTCCAAACATGTATCCAAAACATGGTGAGCAAGAAGCTTAAACTCGTCAACGTAGTCCAGGTCATGCTCATCCGCCAGATCCTCCCGTGCCAACAACGGGCTTTCAACTTGTGGGAGTTCGACCCGGCCCAGCACCAAACTTTGAACAGGCTCTTCAACACAACACACGAGGATGCCTGGAAGGTGCTATTCAAGGGAGCCGAGGTTCCCCCTCCCACTACCGAGGATCGCGGATTCTGCGCGAAGCGCCAAGCCAGCGCGGTAAGCTGTTTTACCTCTTAAAGGATACTTGTTTTTCATAGTTTGACTCCATGCGGGACCTAAGCTCCCGTACCTTTGACAGGACTGGCAGGAGACGGCCGGACAGATCGACTGTCCGGCTCCTTTGCCCGAAGGCCCACCAGACACTCTCCTGACGGAGATGCTGACTCCGACTCCTTACAAGGTGCCGGAGAAGACTAAGAAGGCCAAGGGAACCCGAAAGAGTTCCCGGCGCGAGGTGATATCGGACTCATCATCCGAGGACACCTCGGCGCACTCCTCCCACGAAGACGAGGAGGAAGATGAAGATATTCCCCCTCCAGTCGGGGGCGACAAGAAAAGGAAGGCCGCCCCTACTGGGGGGCCGAAGTGTCCAAGAAGGGAAGAACTCTCCTTCCGGACTACTCCACCACCACCGCCGAAGGCGACGACGAGTGGCTGCTCAGGGCCAAGCCCCTGGCGAAGTCGTAAGTATTCGGATACCAGAGTAACTCATAGCATTCCTTTGTCGCACTGCTTCTCCTAACGCGGAATTATGATTATGCAGACCGCCACGAGCCCGTATCGACGTATCGTCGGACGGCTCCCTGGGCTCATCGGATATGGATAGCGATCCACTTCCGATCGCCACCTCCCCTTGCCCTACGAACAACGACGAGGTATTGTCTCAAGAGGCACCGGGTCGAGGGGAGACAGTCTCGGAGGCGCCTCAAGGTGACCTTCCGGACTCCGGGAGCAGAGGGAGCAAGGCTCCCGAGGGCTCCGAGTTCGTCCATCAGCCGAACACTGCGCCGGAACCTCCAATGGTTCCGGACTCAGGCAGGCGGCCTCCTTCCAAAAGGGGCAAGACGCCTGTGCCGGTGATCTCTGTCCAATCAGAGGCACCGGACAATCTGCTGGGAGTGCTTCGCAGCGCTTCCATCAATGAAGAGCACCGCACTATTATGAGTGCGGTGGTCCAGAAGGTTCAGTCCGCCAAGAGCGGATTGACTGAAGCCTGTGCCAGCCTTCTAACAGGCTCTGAGGTAAGTTTTTGAAATATAGGAAAAATATTACCGCATAGATAGTAGCCCCTGATGGTCTATTCGGTGTTCAAAAAGAAAAGCCGAATAGAGGATCAAACAATATCGCAGGAGTGTAACATAAGTATGTCTATATGCGTATGCAGGCTTCGCTGCTGGCCTCTGCCGCACTGACTGCGGAGGTCACCGCACTGAAGCAGGACCTCGAGGGATCCAAGAAAGAGCTCGGCCTTGCCAAGAGGAAGCTCGAGGAGAACAAGGGTAAGTAATACCTTGTCTATAGATATGTATATATAAAAGAAGACGCGATTGCAAAATGACAGGA
This sequence comes from Triticum dicoccoides, assembly GCF_002162155.2. Taxonomy (NCBI): domain Eukaryota; kingdom Viridiplantae; phylum Streptophyta; class Magnoliopsida; order Poales; family Poaceae; genus Triticum; species Triticum dicoccoides. The sequence continues at coordinate 6,057,976 of NC_041382.1, read as the reverse complement.
TCCTCGTAAATTTGCCAGGGGCCACGACCGAGGTGGCGACCCTAAAGCAAGCGCTATCCGAGGCCGAAGACAGAGCAGCCAAGGAGCGCACCGAGCGGGGAAGGCATGAGGCACGGGTGGGCGAGGTGCAGCAAGAGCTCCAAGCTCTCGTGTCGAAGCATGAGGCATTGGAGCGTGACTCGAAGACGCGAGAGTCCGAGCATGCCGCGGCCCTCGAAAGCGTGAAAAACCAAGGCTGAGGGCCAAAGAGCCCTGCAGGAGATTGAGGCGATGAAGAAAATAGCGGCGGGTAAGGCATTCCTTATGCAGAGCAAGCATGTGAAAGTAAATTACTTGTTACTTACCTGAATCCGGAGCTCTCCAGGAGCGTTCGCAGATTTGCCCCGCAGCATGTCGGATGCCGCACAGTTTTACCAGGACGAAGAGGGAAGCTCAACGGAGAAGCTGTTCTGGTCTCAGTATATTGGGACCGAACACCCGATGCCTCTGATCGACTGCTACGTCTTGAGCTTGCGTTGGTTTTCCTCGAAGAGGAAGGGGTGATGTAGCAGAGTAGCGTAAGTATTTCCCTCACTTTTTGAGAACCAAGGTATCAATCTAGTAGGAGGCCACGCTCAAGTCCCTCGTACCTGCACAAAACGATAGCTACTCGCAACCAACGCGATTAGGGGTTGTCAAGCCCTTCACGGTCACTTACGAGAGTGAGATCTGATAGATAGAATATTTTTGGTATTTTTGGTATAACGATGCAAAGTAAAAAGTAAAGGCAAAGTAAATAGCAAAACAATATAAAAGTGGTGGAGAATGATATGACGAGAATAGACCCGGGGGCCATAGGTTTCACTTGTGGCTTCTCTCAAGAGCATAAGTATTCTACGGTGGGTGAACAAATTACTGTTGAGCAATTGATAGAATTGAGCATAATTATGAGAATATCTAGGCATGATCATGTATATAGGCATCACGTCCGTGACAAGTAGACCGAAACGATTCTGCATCTACTACTATTACTCCACTCATCGACCGCTATCCAGCATGCATCTAGAGTATTAAGTTAAAACAGAGTAACGCCTTAAGCAAGATGACATGATGTAGAGAGATAAATTCATGCAATATGAAATAAACCCCATCTTTTTATCCTCGATGGCAATGATACAATACGTGCCTTGCTGCCCCTTCTGTAACTGGGTAAGGACACCGCAAGATCGAACCCAAAGCTAAGCACTTCTCCTATGGCAAGAACTACCAATCTAGTTGGCCAAACCAAACGGATAATTCGAAGAGACTTGCAAAGATAACCAATCATACATAAAAGAATTCAGAGAAGATTCAAATATTATTCATAGATAGACTTGATCATAAACCCGCAATTCATCGGTCTCAACAAACACACCGCAAAAAGAAGATTACATCAAATAGATCTCCACAAGAGAGGGGGAGAACTTTGTATTGAGATTCAAAGAGAGAGAGAAGAAGCCATGTAACTACTAACTGTGGACCCGAAGGTCTGAGGTAAACTACTCACACTTCATCGGAGGGGCTATGATGATGTAGAAGCCCTTCATGATGACGGCCCTCTTCCGGCGGAGCTCTGGAACAGGCCCCAAGATGGGATCTCGTGGATACAGAAAGTTGCGGCGGTGGAATTAGGTTTTTGGCTCCTATTCTGATCGTTTGGGGGTACGTGTGTATATATAGGAGGAAGAAGTATGCCGGAGGAGCAACGAGGGGCCCACGAGGCAGGGGCACACCCTAGGGTGGGGGGGGGGCCATCCTCGTGACCGCCTCTTTTGTTCCTTGGAGCAGGGTCCAAGTCTCCTGGATCACGTTCGGTGACAAAATCACGTTCCGGAAGATTTTATTCCGTTTGGACTCCGTTTGATATTCCGTTTCTTCGAAACACTGAAATAGGCAAAAAACAACAATTCTGGGCTGGGCCTCCGGTTAATAGGTTAGTCCCAAAAATAATATAAAAGTGGAAAATAAATCCCAATATAGTCCAAAACAGTAGACAATATAGCATGGAGCAATCAAAAATTATAGATACATTGGAGACGTATTAGGCATCCCCAAGCTTAATTCATGCTCGTCCTCGAGTAGGTAAATGATAAAAAGAGAATTTTTGATGAGGAGTGCTACTTGGCATAATTTCAATGCAAATCTTCTTAATTGTGGTATGAATATTCAAATTAGAAAGATTCAAGACAAAGGTTTATATTGACATAGAAAATAATAATACTTCAAGCATACTAACAAAGCAATTATGTCTTCTCGAAATAACATGGCCAAAGAATGTTATCCCTACAAAATCATATAGTCTGGCTATGCTCCATCTTCCCCACACAATGTATTTAAATCATGCACAACCCCGATGACAAGCCAAGCAATTGTTTCATACTCTAACTTTTTCAATCTTCACGCAATACATGAGCGTGAGCCATGGATATAGCACCATAGGTGGAATAGAATGGTGGTTGTGGAGAAGACAAAAAGGGAAAGATATTCTCACATCAACTAGGCATATCAACGGGCTATGGAGATGCCCATCAATAGATATCAATGTGAGTGAGTAGGGATTGCCATGCAACGGATGCACTAGAGCTATAAGTATATGAAAGCTCAAAAATAAACTAAGTGGGTGTGCATCCAACTTGCTTGCTCATGAAGACCTAGGGCAATTTGAGGAAGCCCATCATTGGAATATACAAGCCAAGTTCTATAATGAAAGATTCCCACTAGTATATGAAAGTGATAACATGAGAGACTTTCTATTATGAAGATCATGGTGCTACTTTGAAGCACAAGTGTGGTAAAAGGATAGTAACATTGTCCCTTCTCTCTTTTTCTCTCATTTTTTAAATATATATGGCCTTTCTCTTTTTTATGGCCTTTCTCTTTTTTTATTTGGGCTTCTTTGGCCTCTTTTATTTATTTTTATTTTTCGTCCGGATTCTCGTCCCGACTTGTGGGGGAATCATAGTCTCCATCATTCTTTCCTCACTGGGACAATACTCTAATAATGATGATCATCACACCTTTTATTTTTCTTACAACTCAACAATTACAACTCGATACTTAGAACAAAATATGACTCTATATGAATGCCTCCGGCGGTGTACCGGGATATGCAATATGACAATGACGGAGTGTGTCATAATAAACGAAACGGTGGAAAGTTGCATGGCAATATATCTCAGAATGGCTATGGAAATGCCATAATAGGTAGGTATGGTGTCTGTTTTGAGCAGGTATATGGTAGGTGTATGATACCGGCAAAAGGTGCGCGGTATTAGAGAGGTTAGCAAAGGTGGAAGGGTGAGAGTGCTTATGATCCATGGACTCAACATTAGTCATAAAGAACTCATATACTTGTTGCAAAAATCTAGAAGTTATCAAAGCAAAGTACTACGCGCATGCTCCTAGGGGGATAGATTGGTAGGAAAAGACCATCGCTCGTCCCCGACCGCCACTCATAAGGAAGACAATCAATAAATAAATCATGCTCCGACTTCATCACATAACGGTTCACCATACGTGCATGCTACGGGAATCACAAACTTCAACACAAGTATTCTTTAAATTCACAACTACTCAACTAGCATGACTTTAATATTATCACCTCCATATCTCAAAACAATTATCATGCTTCAATCTTTTCTTTGTATTCAACACACTCAAAAGAAAGTTTCACAAATCTTGAATACCAAGCATATTATTATTAGGAAAATTACCATGCTATTAAGAGACCCTCAAATTAATTTAAGTGAAGCATGAGAGATCAATAGTTTCTTTAAAACAAATCCACCACCGTGCTCTAAAAGATCTAAGTGAAGCACATAGAGCAAAATTAAAACGCTCAAAAGATATAAGTGAATCACATAGAGCAAAATTATCTAGCTCAAAAGATATAAGTGAAGCACATAGAGCAAAATTATCTAGCTCATAGGATATAAGTGAAGCACATAGAGTATTCTATCAAATTTTAATTCATGTATGGCTCTCTCAAAAGGTGTGTACAGAAAGGATGATTGTGGTATACTAGCAAACAAAGACACAAATAATACAAGACGCTCCAAGCAAAACACATATCATGTTGGTGAATAAAAATATAGCTCCAAGTAAATTACCGATGGAAGTGGATGAAAAGAGGGGATGCCTTCCGGTAGCACGTTCCTTGGAGCAGGGTCCAAGTCTCCTGGATCACGTTCGGTGAGAAAATCACGTTCCGGAAGATTTTATTCCGTTTGGACTCCGTTTGATATTTCGTTTCTTCGAAACACAGAAATAGGCAAAAAACTGCAATGTTGGGCTGGGCCTCCGGTTAATAAGTTAGTCCCAAAAATAATATAAAGGTGGAAATAAAGCCCAATATAGTCGAAAACAGTAGATAATATAGCATGGAGCAATCAAAACATTATAGATACGATGGAGACGTATCAGCGACCAGCTGAAGCAACTGGTCGAGCTGCACAACGCGCCCGAACAGGCCATGAAGGGCTTTATAGTCCGGATGTGGCCTGGCGACGCCCTTCCTAACAGCTACTTCGGCCTGGTGAGGCGGCTTGTGGATGCCCGCCCATGGCTGGAAGTCATCAAGCGGTCGGTATGCATCGAAGGTGCATGCCGGGCTTTCGCCCGTGTGAAGGTGCAATGGGCCAAGCTGGATGCCGTGAAGCTGATTAAGGAAGGGCCGCCGGAGGGCAAAGAGCATCGCCACCCCGAGATGTACTATGAGGGTGTCCTAAAGGGTGCTCGTCTCGTAGCGGACGAGTGTACGAAAGATATAATATTCGAGTAAATTCGCTCGTGTAATCCTGTATTTATGAAAACTTGTTCATATGCGCTATGCAACGCTTGTTTGAATTTAAAATATTACCTTCTGTTCGGCTGTTTATCAAATCTGAGAGATGGCTAGTCGTCGGCTTCTGCCCCCATGCCACGAGTGCTGGGGTGTTCGGGATAAACCTGAGCACTCTTGTTCCCATTTTTGGGTCCTTCGAGGGAGGTGCTCAGCACAACGAACAAGGCAATCGGACTATAATGCGTTATCACTCTCACTTAGCCATAGAATTGTATAATTTTAAATTTCGGCGAAGCCCCTAGTATTCGGAAGGCCGAATCTGGGGCGCGATACACGCCTTAAGCCGGACAGGGCCGACTCCTCGCTCTAAGCGGCATAAGTCTTTAAGGACTCGAAAACCTCTCGAACAGCGACCAGTCTCTCGCCTTATCATGACAGTCAGTTTTAGCTTTCTCTACTGAGGTGCTTAGCCCAGCTGAACCGGGGCACAATCCTAGTAGTTCTCCCAGTGCTACCTTAGCCGATATAGCGGAACGTAAGGTACCAAAACATGGGAGCCGGGCAAACCCAACTATTGACCAAAGACATGATTCGGAGCTGATGCATATAATGCTATAAGTTTGGGTGCCGCACTTGTGAAAGTGTTCGGACTTCTCACACCATATTGTGGGGTACTTAAGCCCCTGGTGTTTTGGTTGTACCAAAGTGTGCGGTTGCAAGGTGTCATTAATGAACACACACACACACACACATATATATATATAAAGAAGAATGCAATAAAAGCCTTAATGCAATGCATTGTTTATTAAAAACGTGCGTTAGAGAAGAATGATACAGGTAGTGCGATAAGCAAAAAGTAGGACTATGTGCCCTCCAAGGGCAAGCTGAGGAATAATATTAAAGCAAGTATTTCACTCGTTATCGTAATCCACCTGGGAGTTTCGTGGTGTGATCTAGCTTTCTGCCTCCTTGGTTGCTGCATCATGTGTTCGGCAATCATGCTGCCGGACAGGGTTTCGAGAGATTAATGTCCTGAAAGAGAGAAAAATAACACAGCGGAAGACCCTAGTGCGGTTTAAGCCGCGCCTTGGGGCATGCCGTAGTCGTGCCCCTCCCTACCTTTGCCCATGGTATTTTTAATGCATAATTATGTACGCGTGGCACGAGTTTCGCCGTTTGGCTTGGGCCGGGGTGGGAGCCGCATTGCTATGCGAGCTCGGAACGTGCCAGGCGGTCCTATTGCCGATTACTCCGGGCGCGCTTGAAGGTGTTCGGGTCCTTAAACGCCGAACTAGTGGATTGCCTTAAGAGGCTGCTTTGCGCTTCCGCTGCGAGGGCTGCAGTGTGCTCCTCCGTTCAGAGAGAGCGCTCTGTGTTTCCATTAACTGTAATGACCCCCTGAAGTCCTGGCATCTCGAGTTTGAGGTATGCATAATGCGGTACCGCATTGAATCTCGCAAATACGGTTCGCCCGAGCAGTGCATGATAACCACTGCGGAACGGGACTATATCGAAGATTAACTCTTCGCTTCGGAAGTTATCCGGGTATCCGAAGACCACTTCCAGTGTGACTGAGCCTGTGCAATGGGCCTCTACACCTGGTATGACGCCTTTAAAGGCCATTTTTGTGGGTTTGATCCTTGAGGGGTCTATACCCATTTTGCACATTGTGTCCTGATAAAGAAGGTTCAGGCTACTGCCGCCATCCATAAGGACTCGAGTGAGGTGAAATCCGTCAATGATTGGGTCTAGGACCAGTGCGGCAAATCCGCCATGACGGATACTAGTGAGGTGGTCCCTGCGATCGAAGGTGATCGGACATGAGGACCATGGGTTGAACTTTGGGGCAACTGGCTCCAACGCATACACGTCCCTGAGCGCACGCTTCCGCTCCCTCTTGGGGATGTGGGTTGCATATATCATGTTCACCGTCCGCACTTGTGGGGGGAACCTCTTCTGTCCTCCAGTGTTCGGCTGCCGGGGCTCTTCCTCGTCATCGCTATGTGGCACTTTATCTTTGTTTTCGGCAATTAACTTGCCGGCCTGCTTGAACACCCAACAATCCCTGTTGGTGTGGATGGCTGGCTTGTCTAGGTGCCGTGTATTTGACACGAGCGATCGAGTATACAGTCCAAACTGGACGGGCCTGGAGTGCTTCGTTTGAATGGCTTTTCCCGCTGACCGGGTTTAGAGCCTTTGAATCCGGCATTGACTGCCGTATCCTCAGTATTATCGTTGTTAATGCGGCGCTTATGTTTGTTGCGACGTGACCTGCTATTGCCGTCCTTGGTATCCGAAGTACCATGGGTCTTTGATATGTTATTATTGCGACCCAGCCAGCTGTCTTCTCCCGCACAAAAGCGGGTCATGAGTGTCGTGAGGGCTGCCATAGATTTCGGTTTTTCCTGACCAAGGTGCCGGGCTAGCCACTCGTCGCGGATGTTGTGCTTGAAAACTACTAGGGCCTATGCATACGGACAGTAGACGATTTGATTTTTCTTTGTTAGGAACCCTGTCCAGAATTGCCTGGCCGATTCCTCTGGCTGCTGAATTATGGGGCTCAAGTCATCAGCATCTGGTGGTCGCACATAAGTGCCCTGAAAGTTGTTGAGGAATGCGGCTTCCAAATCTTCCCAATAGCCAATGCACTCTGCTGGCAGGCTATTGAGCCAATGTCGAGCTGGTCCTTTTAGTTTGAGTGGGAGGTATTTAATGGCGTGTAGATCATCACCGCGTGCCATGTGGATATGCAGGAAGAAATCCTCGATCCATACTGCAGGATCTGTTGTGCCATCGTATGATTCTATGTTTACGGGTTTGAAACCCTCTGGGATTTGATGATCCATTACTTCATCTGTGAAGCATAAGGGGTGTGCGGCACCTCTGTACTGGGCTATATCGCGACGCAGCTCCAATGAGTCTTGCCCGCTGTGTTCAGCCCAACCGGATTTACTTTTACTGTATCTGGCATGATGTTTATCGTCTCGCATAGTGGCACGCCCTCGTGATCCATAAATCGATATTGCCTGTTTTGCGTTGTCCTCCAATACGTCTCGCAGGTCTGGCATGTTTCCCCATGCCTTCTTATTTGAATGGCGTCGGGGTGCAGGCTGAGCTTTTGGCTGGAATACCTCTCTATCACGGACACGAGGTGGCCGATCAGCCGCGTCATACGCTTCTTCCTCCAGTCGGGGTAGCAACCTGCATTTTGGCTAACTCTTGGAGGGGCGTTCGAGTTTATATTCCTCGGCCGTCAGGACTTCAGTCCATCTGTCAGCTAGCAGATCTTGATCAGCTTGAAGCTGCTGCTACTTTTTATTCAGGCTATTTGCCGTGGCTATAAGCCGGTGCTTAAAGCGCTCTTGTTCGACGGGATCCTCTGGCACGACGAATTCTTCATCGTCGAGGCTTGCCTCGTCTTCGGAGGGACGCATGTAATTATCATCCTCCGCCTCTCTGTCTGCCGCTCCTTCTGGAGGGCTGGCTTCTCCACCCTCCTGGCCTAAATCATGTTGGAGGGGATTGTTGCCATCTTCGGCACTATCCGGAGTGTTATTATCTCCTGTGCTGGTATCACCGCTTTTTCTTTGGCGGTACTTGGAGCGGCGCCGCTTACGTCATCTTTTGGGTTGCTTCTTGGAGGGGTCATCCTCCGCTGTCTCGTCACCATTGCCTTCTTTGGGTGTGTCCACCATGTACATATCGTATGATGAGGTGGCTGTCCAGTGCCCTGTGGGCAGTGGTTCCTCTTCGTCTCCCGCATCATCGTCCATACCGTCGATGTCTTCGGAGTCGAAGTCGAGCATGTCGGTTAAGTCATCGATAGTGGCTATGAAGTGGGTGGTGGGTGGGCGTCGAATTTCTTCGTTGTCCGCATCCCAATCCTGTCGGTCATAATCCGGCCAGGACTCTCCTGACAAAGAGAGAGACCTTAGTGAATTCAGTATGTTGCCGAAGGGCGAGTGCTGAAAGATATCCGCGGCAGTGAACTCCATGATCGGCGCCCAATCGGATTCGATCGGCAGGGGCGCGGATGGTTCAGAGTTCGGAGGAGAGTCCGACAATGTGGAGTCACGGGCCTCGCGAAGGATAAGGTTGGTGTTCGGCTCGATCGCCGTTGAGGCTGCAGCCTCCGTGGCGGGGTCTAGCCACCCTCCCTCGGTCGGCATAGTTGGCTCCGAATTAAAGGTCGGAGCGGATGCGGGTGCGGCCTTCAGGGCACTGTTCGGCGACAGAGCTAAATCATGCCCGTCGTGACAGTGCGGCGCACTCGGTAGGGGCTCGAATCCGTCGAAGATCAAGTCTCCGTGGATATCGGCCGTGTAGTTTAAGCTTCCAAACCTGACCTGATGGACAGGGGCGTCACTTTCAATCTGCTCCAGATGGCCAAGCGAATTGGCCCACTGTGCAAAGCCGCCGAATACAAAAATCTGTCTGGGGAGAAAAGTCTCACCCTGGACTGCATTGCTAAAGATGATCGTAGGAGCCATCAAGCCTAACGGCGACGACACAGAGGAACTCACAATGAAAGCACCAATGTCGGTGTCAAAACCGGCAGATCTTGGGTAGGGGGTTACGAACTGTGCGTCTAGGCAGATGGTAATAGGAGGCAGGGGACACGATGTTTTACCCAGGTTCGGGCCCTCCTGATGGAGGTAAAACCCTACGTCCTGCTTGATTTATTCTTAATGATATGAGTATTACAAGAGTTGATCTACCACGAGATCGAAGAGGCTAAACCCTAGAAGCTAGCCTATGGTATGATTGTTGTTGTCCTATGGACTAAAACCTCCGGTTTATATAGACACCAGAGAGGATTAGGGTTACACAAGGTCGGTTACAAAGGAGGAGATATCCATATCCGTACTGCCTAGCTTGCCTTCCACGCCAAGTAGAGTCCCATCCGGACACGAGACAAAGTCTTCAATCTTGTATCTTCATATTCTAACAGTCCGGCAAAAGGATATAGTCCGGCTGTTCGGAGACCCCCTAATCCAGGACTCCCTCACTAACCAAAGCATGAAACATATGGATCCAAATCAGCCCCTTACGAAGCAACACATAAACTAGGCTTTAAGCTTCTGTCACTCTAGCAACCCATCATCTACTTATTACTTCCCAATGCCTTCCCCTAGGCCCAAATAATGGTGAAGTGTCATGTAGTCGACGTTCACATGACACCACTAGAGGAAAGACAACATACATCTCATCAAAATATCGAACGAATATGAAATTCACACGACTACTTATAGCAAGACTTCTCCCATGTCCTCAGGAACGAACGTAACTACTCACAAATCATATTCATGTTCATAATCAGAGGGGTATTAATATGCATAAAGGATCTGAACATATGATCTTCCACCAAATAAACCAACTAGCATCAACTACAATGAGTAATCAATACTACTAGCAACCCACAGGTACCAATATGAGTTTTTGGGACAAATATTGGATACAAGAGATGAACTAGGGTTTGAGAGTAGATGGTGCTGGTGAAGATGTTGATGGAGATGACGATGGTGATGATTTCCCCCTCCCGGAGGGATGCTTCCCCGGCAGAATAGCTCCGCCGGAGCCCTAGACTGGTTCCACCTAGGTTCCGCCTCCTGGCGGCGGTGCTTCGTCCCGAAAGCTTGCTTATGATTTTTTCTTCCAGGACGAAAGACTACATATAGCCAGAGATGGGCACCGGAGCCTGCAGGGGGCCGACAAGACAGGGGGGCGCGCACAAAGGGGTAGGGCGCGCCCCCACCTTCCTAGATGGTGGGTGGCCCCCCTCTGGTGCTTTCTTCGCCCAATATTTTTATATATTCCAAAACTGACTTCCATGGAGTTTCAGGACTTTGGGAGTTGTCCAGAATAGGTCTGTAATACTTGCTCCTTTTCCTGTCCAGAATTCCAGCTGCCGGCATTCTCCCTCTTCGTGCAAACCTTGTAAAATAAGAGAGTATAGGCATAAGTATTGTGACATAATGTGTAATAACAGCCCATAATGCAATAAATACTGATATAAAAGCATGATGCAAAATGGACGTATCAACTCCCCCAAGCTTAGACCTCGCTTGTCCTCAAGCGCAAGCCGATAAAAAAAAATATGTCCGCATGTTTAGAGATAGAGGTGTCGATAAAATAAAATACGGACATGAGGGCATCATGATGGGGGGGGGCATCATTGATGTCGGAGCGAATTCATATGAAAAAAATTTCTATATATGCAATGTCATTTTATTAAGAAATTTTGAGTAAAATATCCTATTTTCTATTATAATCTCCAATTCCTAGGTTATAACTACCCTAATAATATTCTTTTCTCGAAAAATTCTGAATCTTTTCCCACTTATAGTCCTTCTAACAAATATATATATCAACTTTTTCCTTTGTAACTTTTTTATATGCAATTTTTTCTATACTATGATATAAAACAGTATATAAAATTAAAAGCCACAAAAAGAAACACTAATTAAGAATACTTCTATACATCCATTAAAAAACAAGAAAACAACATTATATAAAAAATTATATACTAATTAAACACTAATTATATCCATCTAACATGCATTCATACATACATATATACTAGTGAAAAAATAATCATCTAAAACATCTAAACTTTTTTCCTCAACTTTTTTCTATACATACATATATACTAATATACCAACATGTATAGTGAAAAAAAAATATAGATACATATATACTAAATAGTCATCTAAAACAACTAAAACATCTAAATAAAACAACTAACATCTAAATAAAACAACAAACATTCATGTGCACACATGTATAAAATCGCCAGAGGGGGTGGCCGCGCGAGCTCACTGCGGACGGAGGCAGCGTCGAGGTGCTGCAGGGGAGCGGACAGATGGCGACGGCGATGGTGAGGTGCAGTGGTGCAGCGGCCACGACATCGAGGTGCGGTAGTGGCACAAACGGACGCGGCGTCGAGGTGTGGTAGGGGCGCGGACGGACGGACGATGAAGTCGGGATCCGGCAGCCTGGCGGTGTGGTGGCGTTCGGCGTCGTCAAGAAGAATGGAGGATTTGGGGAAATTTTCGTAACCGCTGCTTATATAGGAGGTACCTTTAGTCCCGGTTGGAGCCACCAACCGGGACTAAAGGTGAATTTTAGCCAGGCCAAGCGCCGGGAAGCCATGCCTTTACCGTGGCTAGAGGGGGGGCTTTAGCCGCGGTTGGAGCCACCAACCGGGACTAAAGTCCTAGCTTCCTGGCACTCGAGGAGGTAGACCGAAGATGCAAGCCAGTGTGAAGTCCGAGGAATATGAAGATACTGGCACACATGGTTTACCGCATAGGAGATGTTCGTCCGTGTGATAGACAAGTACTACAAGTCACCAACAATACTGCGGTACTCTGTAGCATTATCGGAAGGAAGCAAGGCACCATCTAAGGCTGATAACCGATCATTCGCAGACAAAGGGGTGGTAGCATTCTTGCACTGCAACATACGTGCACGTCGTAGCAAGTCTAAGGAATACTTATGCTAAGTGAGAGTCAGGCCATCAGGGGACCGTGAAACCTCCAGACCAAGGAAGTAATGGAGAGCACCCAGATCCTTGACAGCAAAATGACCACCCAGAGCAGACAGCAGACAATCAGGGGCAGTCACTGAGGAGCTGATAAGAATAATGTCATCAACATAAACCAGCAGGTACGTAGTAACCTCAGGACGATGGAACATGAATGGAGACGTGTCAGCAGTGGACGGAGCAAATCCAAGACGGTGAAGAACCAAGCCAAGTCGAGCATACCATGCATGAGGAGCGTGCTTAAGTCCACAAAGCGCCTTAACAAGGCGACACAAATGATGTGGACCAAAAGAATGAACAAAACCTGGAGGTTGGCGCATGTAAACCTCTTTTTCCAAGACCCCATGGAGAAAAGCATTTGAACATCAAGCTGACGCAGAGACGACCCTTTGGCAACAGCCAAGGACAGAAGCAGAGGAATGATGGTAGGTTTGAGAACTGGACTGAAGGTATCCTCATAATCAAGACCATACCATTGTTTATACCCTTTGGACACCAACGTTGCCTTGTATTGCTCAATAGAACCATCAGCATGCTTCTTTGCCTTCAACACCCACTTGGAGTCAATGATGTTGACACCAGACATAGGAGGGACCAAGCGCCAAGTATCATTCCTCTGTAGTGCCTGAAACTCCTGCTCCATGGCACTCCGCCAATGAGGATTCCGAAGAGTTGCCTGAAAATGTCAAGGCTCAGCAGTGCGGCCAGCATCTGGCTGTGCCATACACACCGCAATCCACGCAACCGTGCCGTCAGTGCGCATCTTCGACTAAACAATACCAGTCTGACTGCGCATACGAGGACGCAGAACAGCGGTAGCCGGTGGAGGTGGCAGCAGAGATGGAGTCAATGAAGATGACGATGACGACGCAGAATGCTCCCCAGACATAGACCCAGTCACACCAGGCGACTGGCCGGGCAAGGAAGGAGTGGACACCCGTTCGGCCGGCACGAGTGGGGATGCCGGCTCAGCCGGCGCGTCGCGAAGCCCTGTAGTGCCAGGCTCGGCTAGCCCCGTCGGCAAGCTAGGTGAGGGAAGGACGTCGCGAGCGGGCTCGGCGGACATCTGATGGGACGTGGGCGGCTGCTCATCCAGAAGCTCGAGGCATACCTCGTGCCCCGTACATGCACCATGGTTAGGTAGCAACAAGGGGGTATATGCAACATCAACAAATTGACCAGGCAATGGTAAAGCAGATTTCTCAGGTGCAGTGGGAGTGGTGGAGATGACCGGAAGTGCGGAAAGAAGGAAAAACATTCTCATCAAACACCACTTCACCAGAGATGTAGACGTGGTCAGAGGGAACATGAAGACACTTGTATCCTTTATGAAGAGAACTATAAGTAAGAAACACGCACTGTTTAGACTGAAACTCCAACTTGCGTTGGTTATATGGACGAAGATGAGGCCATGACGCGCACCCAAAGACCTTGAGAAACGTATAATCGGGAACTTCATTCAGCAAGAGCTCAAGTGGTGTTTTCATTCGACGGAGTCGTGTAGGGAGTCTGTTAATAAGAAAGCATACGGTGGAAAACACATCACTCCAAAATCGGAAAGGGATGGAGGCATGGGCAAGCAAAGCAGGACCAGTCTCAACTATATGACGATGCTTACGCTCAATTACACCGTTTTGCTGATGTGTATGAGGACAAGACACACGATGTGTAATTCCAAGCTTATTAAAGAATGCATTGAGGTTGTGATACTCACCCCCCAATCGGATTGCACATGAATGATTTTATGACTGAGCAAACACTCAACTTGCGCTTGGAATTGCAAGAAAATATTAAACACATCAGACTTGTGTTTAAGAAGACAAAGCCAACTGAACCGACTGTAAGCTTCGATGAAACAGACATAGTAATTATGACCAATAACAGAGCTTTGGGCATGCCAATGAAAACACAAGTTCAAACGGTTTATTGACTACACGACTCAACTCAGAAAAAGGAAGCTGATGACTCTTGCCTTGCTGACAGGCATCGCAAACTGCATCAACATATTTGTTAGACACTACTGGAAGCTCATGATGATGAAGTACATGGCGAACGATGAGGGTGGTAGGGTGACCAAGGCGCGCATGCCAATGTGATGGAGACACATGAATGCTGCTGAAAGCACTAGGAGCTAGTGGCACATCAACTGCATAGAGACCATTATTGCGCAGTCGGCCTCTAAGGAGTACGTCCCTCGTGTCCCGGTCCTTCACAAAAAATGGAAGAGATGAAATTCAGCAAAAACATTATTATCACGAGTAAGTTTAGGAACGGAAAGCAAACTACGTGAAACAAAGGGAACACAAAGGACATTAAGAAGATGTAATTGTGTGGATCGACGTGTAAGAAGTGATGCCTGACCAATATGTGATATGTGCGTACCTTCCCCATTAGCGATGTGAACCTGATCGTGTCCACGGTAAGGCTCCTGTGTAGAGAGCTTGCTGATATTAGTCGTCAGGTGATTGGTAGCTTCCATATCCATGTACCAAGATGCATCAATTGGATAGGAAGGAGTATGCCCCTGCTCATGACTCGCCAGGGTAGCCTGCTTCTCATTGCCCTTACCATTGTTCCTGATCCCCAAGAAACACTAGTGCAGAACCGGGCAATAGCACCGGTTCGTAAGGCCCTTTAGTGCCGGTTCGGTAACCGGCACTAAAGTGTGGGCACTAAAGCCCCCCTCCCCCTTTAGTACTGGTTCAGCACGAACTGGTGCTAAAGGGCAACCACGTGGCACGAGCCAGCTCCGGGGGCAGGGAGCCCTTTAGTACCGGTTGGTGACACCAACCGGTATTAAAAGGTTGGGGGTTTGGGGTTTATGATTTATTTTTCATTTAATTTTGTGTTTTCCATTTAATTCTTTTTCGTTTGCTGGTATTTTACGATACTACATATTGTACACGTTAGGTATATATATATAAATAGAAATTTTAGTAGAACCGATCATATATATATATCATCGAATGTCTCACAGCCACCATTAATTCACACATATATACACACATGTATATGTATATATATACAATTTCTCCTAATTGGTGCCTTCGGAGCCAGTGACATTAGCCTAATTGGTGCCTTCGGAGCACGATGACAATTGGAAGTGGTTCATGAGGGCGGTAGCGGGTAATAGTATTCTCCTTTGGGATCTATGACCTGGTCGAGCAAAAATCCCGTTATTTCCTCTTGAATTGCTTCTATGCGCTCCTCTACTAGGAGCTGCTCCCGCACCTCTCTGAACTGTTAAGAAGGAGATCAATATGCATGTGTATTAGTTTTGTGACTAAATACCGATAATGGTGTACAAATTGTGAATAGTGTTCTGACAAACGTACCCAGTCCTATCTTTGAGATCTGCTCCTTTCGGACGCCATCATGCGAATGTTCTCGCAAACGTAGTATGCGACAGATTATACCCCGACACCTGCTTCAGGGCCTTTACGAGAATGGAATTTGATCAGATAATAATTAATCAAGCATGATAATTAAAGAGATAGCAGCTGGCTAGCTAGTACTACTTAATTACTTACCTTGGGTCGATACCATTTCAGCTTTCGTTTCCATTGGCGTGGAGTGACGCTGATGAACTTTGCCCAAGCCCTCCCCGCCGACAAAGAAAATGAATAAAGGGGTTATTAAATAGTTCATATCAGGAAATGACGAACTAAATAGGCCAAGATATAGTTAATAATGATTGAGATTACCTGTTGACTATCCCAAACAAGATGGTGTAGTCACTTTCTTTTTTAAGTAGTGAGTCTAGTATTTCAATTGTTCCTTCATCAACTTTAATGATTAACAAGATCCAGTGAAATCTGCATGCACACACGTTTGCATGTCTTAATTAAGCGGGCATATGTAAGCAAAAACATGTAGCTAGCTAGTAGGCAAAAACAGAATTTGTAGTACAAGACAGTATGACTCACTCGAAGTAATAAGGAAGTAGTATATCTTCATTGGTATTGAGGCGCTTGAAGAACTCTAGCATGCTTTCCTTTATACTTTTTTCATAATACGCATCTAATTTCCATGTGTATTCATTAATGGTATTTGGCTCAATGAACCCAATGCCATAGCGTCCACCTTTTTTCATTTCATACATCTTCATCCTGCATAATACCACAGAAAAGAATATAGTGAGGATAATTATAGGTAATGATTGATCAAAATGATCACTACAGCTAGCTTGAGACTTAAATTACAAAAAGAAATCACTTACAGACAATAGCAACTGACGATAGATTTGTCGAGTGCGTCTTGATTGTATAACTGAAATAGTTCTGAATATTCAACGGACATAGCTTTCTCATGGAAGTAATGATCCTTCTTGACATTCACCATGAGGGACTCTCGATTGGAAATCTTGGTAATGTCCATGTACCATTGATGCAATTCATACATTCTTGTTGGGAGCTTCTTGACCTCGTCTGGCTCGACCAAAGGTTGGCCCCGGACATATTTCCGTTTTATTTCCTCCTCTCTAAGCGGAGACATGGGCTCGATATCGAGGAGTTGTCCAACAGTGATCTTGAGCATTTCAGCCTGGTCAATATGCTGCTCGGTCATTACCACATCGCCCAGCTAGGGAACGTTAACGGTTTGCCCACAATAATATTGGGCGCTCGTACACTCATGCGTTGTTGGCACAACAAGCGGGGGGATTGATTGTGCCGCCTGTTCTCCCAGCTGGGGAACGGTTTTACCGCATTTTTTGCCAGCTAATTTGCTCGAGCTCGAGCTCGCCTCATTCTGTAGACGTGCTCGATTTAACTTCCTGAGATGGCGATCATAGTCTGTGTCAACAGGCTTGGGAGCTGGTGGTCTAGCCATACGAATGAATAGGTCAATCTTTTCCTCAGGCACTTTCTCCCTTGGCGGCGGTGGCGGTTTTGGTGCAAAATGGGCTTCCACCTCGGCCTTCGATATGGATGCGTTTTCCTCCTCGGACTTGCCGTAAGGCCGTCTGTACCTCCCGTCCTACCTCGACTTGTACCGCTACTCACCATAGCTGTGGCGGCTCTCTTCCGTGATTGCTGAGGCGGTGGAGACGGCTGACGTGGCTGAGTTGGACGAGGAGGAGTGGCCTGAAGCTGTGCCGGACTTGGAGGAGGAGTGGCCTGAAGTTGTGCCAGACTTGGAGGAGGAGTGGTCTAACGCTGTGTCGGACTTGGAGGAGGAGTGGCCTGACGCTTTGCCGGACTTCGAGGAGGAGTGGCCAGACGCGTTGGTGGACTTGGAGGAGCGGGAGTCTGCTGACTCGGTGGCGGACTTCGACGAGGAGTCGGCTGCCGCGGTGTCGGTGGCCTTCGAAAGATGATGCAATCCTTTCTCCATAGGATGATACGATGTTTGGCCTCTCCCAGTGTGTGCTCCTCGTCACCTCCAGGAATGTCAAGCTCTAGCCCCGAATATTGGTCCACCACCTCATCAACCAAGACACGAGCATAGCCCGCTGGAATCGGGTTGCAATGGAAGGTTGCCTCGGGGGTATTTGTAAAAGCAACAGTGTCCGCCACCTTCATGGATATGTTCTTCATTTTGAAGTGTAGCTCGCAGTTAGTGTTTTCCATGATGTCATCCACGGGGTATCTATAAGGCATTGCGTCGCCCGGGGCGGAACCCACGCTGCTTCTCGGCATGGGTGGGACGGTGCTATCCAATGCTGGATCATCCGCTAGCTACTGCAGCTACTGAGACCCCCTTTGCTGGCTAAGTGAGTCGATCTACTCCTGCTGCCGCTGGAATTTGACTGCCAAGTCCGCGTGCGCTGATTCTAGGCTTTTAAGGCGTTCATAGTCCAGCTTCCTCTGCTCCTCCTCCATCTTCCTCTTCTTCTCCTCCACAATCTTCTTTCTCGCACGGGTTCTGTAGTCGGCGTTCCAGTCCGAAAACCCCTCATACCACGGAATAGCGCCCTTGCCTCCTGTTCTTCCCGGGTGTTCAGGATTTCCCAGGGCACGCGTAAGCTCGTCGTTCTCTCTGTTGGGCTGGAACACCCCCGATCGAGCCTCTTATATTGCAACAAGTAGCTTATCTTCGGCTCCATTCCGACATGCCTTCTTCGAAACTTTACCTGTCTTCAGATCCAACTCCCCCCCCCCATGCGCATAGAACCAAGTCCTGCACCTGGGGGGGCAGCTCAATGTTTCTGGAGTGACACCTGCATCCTCCATCTCTTTCTCAGACTTGGCCCACTTAGTCATTGCCACCGCGTAGCCACCTGGCCCCAGCTTATGGAATTTATCCTTTTTTCGGCATTGGCCTTGTTTATTCTCGACCGTTCCTTAGATAATTTCGAATCCTTGAATTTCACGAAATCGTCCCAATGAGCACTTTGCTTCTCTAGTGTTCCCTCAAATACTGGAGTCTTCCTTCCTCCCTTGACATACTTGTCCCATACACGATTCTTGTGGTTGTTGAATGCAACCGCAATCTTCCTAAGAGCAGCGTCCTTGACTTTCTCCACATCTGCATCTGTGAAATGATCTGGTAGGGTGAAATGTTCCATGAGAGTTTTCCAAAGCAAAACTTTTTGTCTGTCGTCGACAAAAGTAAGATCTGGACGTGGCTTTGCTGGCTCTCTCCATTCTTGACGGGAGATCGGGAGTTGGTCCTTCACAAGAACTCCGCGGTGACGAATGAACTTGTCTGCAATCTTCTTAGCCGCTAATGGTTCGCCATTAGGTTTGATGGCCTCGATATTGTACTTTACGCCCTCCTTCAACTTTTTTTTCGGGCCTCGTTTCCTGCTGCCTGAAGATTTGCTCGATCCGGATGGCTGAAAGAAGAAAGATCGATTTGTTAATATATCTTCAAGTCATTTAAAACATGTCATGATCACCAGATGCCTGCTTATATAAATATACCTAGCTGGTCTTTGTTGTTTCAAGATCAACATTTTCTTCGTCATCAATATCATAATCATAGTTCATGACTTCATCAATTCGGTCGTCGCGATCGAATATCATATCACCCTCCCCGGTGTTGTTTAGATATCCGGAGCCATCATAATCTTCTTCATTCTGATCATCATCTGGCCCGCGAGGATGGCGTATGATATCAAACAGGGTCTTTTCTCCCTCTCTGCCGGAATTGTCCGCCATAGCTTTTATTTAACTAATCCAAAAGAAATATAAAACAATTTAGTATTCAAATTACAATGCATGGATGCAATCAATTAATAAGGAAAAACTGAATCAATCATAGTACATAATAAGCATCATCGAATATAATCTCGAATACATTGTCTCGAATAATAGATATAATTTCGAATACATCGTCTTGAATAATATATATCGAATACATCACTAGCTAGCTAGCTAGCTAATAAATATTGAATACTAAAGAGTAATCTAGGCCACTCGCGATTCCTGAGGCGCGGGCGATGGACAACCAAAGTGAAGGAACCATCACTGGATCATAACTCGGGTGATCTCCCCAAAGAACCTGCCAGGTATTGGAGAACATGACGTCCATAGCAGCCATGTAGCGATGGACGTGCTCGTCCTCCTCCCTGACACAGCGACGTACCACCTCCGGCGGGGCCGGCTCCCTCCGCACCGAAAGTGGCCCACGCGAACGCCACCAAAGGAGATCAGGGTCGACGATGGGACCCGGGGCCGGGTTCCTCACCAAGCGTCACGCCCCTGAAGGTAGCACCTCCTAGTGCCAGCCTGACAGAGCCCAGTCCCGGACATGGGTCCTCTGAAGCAGGACGTCGTCGCGAACGGGTCGACGGCGAGGATGCGGGCCGGGCATCGTCGACAACAAATACTATATGCCGCAAAAGTAAAGTAACATTTTTAAATGATGGATTGTGATTTCATATATGCAAATTCTAAATTTTATAACTAAAAATATAAAAAACTAAAAAAACATCGATCATCGTCTAACAATTTGAAATCTTATATCTTATATTTACTAATTGGAGGCACCATACGAGACACCACGTTAATCCTCAGAATTAAGGAATTTTGACCGTTTGATTAATATATAATGTATCTGTAGCCATTAGATGAAAACTACCACGTATGGGAGTTTTACTCCATTGGGACTCTCACCGTTTCCTTCAAAAAAACTAAATCTTTCTTTAAAACACAAAAAACTGAGAAGTATATTTGCTGACACCATGTTAATCTTCAGAATTAAGGAATTTTGACCGTTTGATTAATATATAATGTATCTGTAGCCATTAGATGAAAACTACCACGTATGGGAGTTTTACTCCATTGGGACTCTCACCGTTTCCTTCAAAAAAAAACTAAATCTTTCTTTAAAACACAAAAAACTGAGAAGTATATTTGCTGATGCTTAGCAGCCCATATACGTTTAGAACTCTTTATCTGATCGACCCAAACAGGAGCACGCATGTTACGTGAGGAAAGTGTAAGCTAAGACCTCCTATCAATCAATTTATGAATAATCAATGGATCTTAATTTTACGACTATGATTAAATGGTATATGGAAGTATATTGGATCATGGTTAGCAGTCAATATACATTTAAAATTATTGATCCAATCGTCTCTAAAGAGTTCATGCATGTTTGCCTAAAAAAATAAGAATCCATGCATGTTACGTGAAGAAACACTTAGACCAACTAACAAGCTACATCTTCTATAAAAAAAACTAATAAGCTATAGTTTTCGCCCGGAAACAAACTAATCCATTTACCCGTGCATGCATGGTTGACGCAGCCTGCAATATACTATCTTCCCCGTGTTAAAAATCTGCGTACAGTACCTAGGTGTGTTGTACATATATCTAGGTACGACAGATAATTATTCTCTTACCCACAAAAAAAGAACTAATTATTCTCTTCCACAAAAATAGGTACACAGTTTAAAAAAAAAGGCACACAATCACAATACGTGTAAACTGCATACTATATCAATCATGTCAATAAAACACATTTATCTATTCTCTCAAGTTTGTATATATATCTTATGCGCTTAGTGTTTTCAAAAAATATAAATAAATTAGCGAAACAAAATTCTAAATCTATCTAGAAAATATATGTAATAATGAAATACTAGATTCGAAGAAAACTGTAAACTTGTAAAGGGGTGCAAGTGCGTCTTAAAATCATGGATTTTAGATGTGAATGTGTGCATTTTTATTTGAGGGAATGAATATGTGCGTTTTAAGTTCAATAAATAAGATATTTAATTATTATGCAAAAAAGACAGATTATAATCAATAAATAATCTTAGTTCATAAACAAGGAATGTGTTCAGGCCCAAAAAAATTACGGCATAGGTGTCTCTGGATAAAGCTATAGATCATAACCTAGAGTACCAGTTAGTTGTCACCGGTCAAACAAAGGTATGTCATTACTTTTCTTGATGACTCAATTGAGATGCCAGAACCATATTCTAAACTCAAATAGATTTTAAAAATATGAGAAATGTTACACCTCCAATGTATTTCCTTTATACAATGTACTAGCACGTGCGAATGCACGGGTTGACGGCTAGTTAATCTAATTCATCTAGCTAAAACTAACATTTTCAAAATTTCTAACATATCTATATAACTAACATTTCTATAACATTTGTATAAAAAACAGAAAAAAACCTTTGACATTATATATTTTATAACTAACATTTCTATATACTATTTGACATTAACCTAATCTAATTAATTAATTCATTTAAAACTTTGTATGAAAAACAGAAAAACAGAAAAAACTAAAAACTAAAAACAGAAAAATTGTGTGTGTGCGCGTGTAGTGTGTGTGTGTGTGCGCGCGCGTGTAGTGTGTGTGTCTGCGCGCGCGCGTGTGTGCAGTAGCTACGGCCGGCGCCGGCGGTGCGCTGGCTTTGATCGATTGGAGGGAGGAGAGGGGCCGGGGGAGGGGCTCATAGTGCGTGCGGGCGAGGTCGAGGCGACGGCGACGGCGAGGCGAGGTTGATCCAAGGCGACAGCGACGACGAGGCAAGGGGGCGGCGACGGGCCGGTGCGACCACGGGGACAGGCCGGCGACGGGGGCGGCGTGGAGTCAACGGGGACGACGCGATGAGGACGGGGGCGTTGCGGAGTCGACGGGGACGGCGCGACAGGGGCGGCGACGGCGCGGGACGGGGCGGCGGCAGAGAGAAGTGGGAGATGAGAAACTGAATTTTTTCGAAGTGTTTGTTATACAGGGGACACCTTTAGTACCGGTTGATGCCACCACCCGGTACTAAAGGCCTGTTTTGGCCAGGCCAAGCGGCGGGAAGAGCACACCTTTAGTACCGGGTGATGGCTGGAACCGGTACTAAAGACCCACCCTTTAGTACCGGTTCCAGCCACCAACCGGTACTAAAGGTGGTGCGCTGGCGCAGGTGCGGTGCGGCAAGTTTAGTCCCACCTCGCTAGCCGAGGGGCGCCCGCACTGGTTTATAAGGCCCAGTGCGGTAACTCTCTCGAGCTCCTCTCATAAGCAGGCCTTCCGGGTCTACGTCTGCTGCTATGCCCTGATGGCCCTATTGGGCTAGAGGGCCTGCATCCTGGCCCAAT
Organism: Triticum dicoccoides; assembly: GCF_002162155.2. Classification (NCBI taxonomy): domain Eukaryota; kingdom Viridiplantae; phylum Streptophyta; class Magnoliopsida; order Poales; family Poaceae; genus Triticum; species Triticum dicoccoides. The sequence continues at coordinate 6,035,130 of NC_041382.1, read as the reverse complement.
TAGAATTTGGGTTTCTAATCGTATACAGGCCGCTGTGGCCAAGTAGGTGGGCTTTTTTACATTTAATTTTTTATTTTCTGCTTTATTTATTTTGTTTTATTTATTTAGTTGTTTTTTGCTGTATTTAGAGTTTCTTTGTGAATATTTTTGCTTTAGGTACAAAAAATTAGAAACTTTCTGTTAGTGCCGGTAGTTTTCAAATTTGAATAGTTTAAATGTTGAATTATTTGAAATTTGTGTGAATCACTAGTTTGTGAATAACTTAACTTTAAAAATATATTTTTCAGTGATTCTTTTTTATTATGTTTAATATTAGTGTGTTTTATCATTATATTCAATTTGGTAATGCTTAGGTTATTTAAAAAATGAAATGCCTTTGTAACAGATGAGTTTTCGTCCGAAACCCTGATAGTTTGAAAGAGATTGTCCATTTTGTTCACGAAGTGCATCCAGTTTTTGCTGTAACACTCTCTACTTTTTTGCACATGCTATGTGGGTGAAATTATGATACCATGCCAACTTTTAACCTTTTCGGAGTTCATTTGAAGTGTTTTTCAATTTAGCTGAAAAAATCTGTAAATGCATGAAAGAATTTGTTTGCACATAAAATTTCTTCGCGTTTCAAATGTCAAAACACATAACTACCCCTAACTATTACAGAGTTTCCCTCCTGGGTGTGAAACACAGAAGAAAGTGATGATATATAGTGAAGCCGATCACATCCCAGATCTTTGGGTGTGAAACTTTTCTTCGCGTGTGTCCCTTTGCGTCGTAACCATGGAAAATCTTCATCATTTAACGGGATGCTCGGGTCAATATTCACTGTGAATGGAGCAATTTCATCAAACTTTTCATAATCTCCTGACATGTCTGTCTTGTCATCCACTCGCATGATGTTTCTCTTCCGAGAAAGAACTATCTGCCGCTTTGGCTCATCGTATGATGCACTCGCTTCCTTATCTTTTCTTTCTCCCGGCTGTGTAGACATGTCCTTCACAAAGAAAACCTGTGCCACAACATTGGTTAGGACAAATGGTTCGTCTGCATACGCAAGATTGTTGAGATCCACTGTTGTCATTCCGTACTGCGGGTCTTTCGTTACCCTGCCTCGTGTCATATTGACCCATTTGCACCGAAACAAATGGACCTTCAAACCACGTCTATAGTCAAGTTCCCACATGTCCTGTATATAACCATAATATGTTTCCTTTCCCGTCTTGGTTTCTGCATCAAAGCGGACACCACTGTTTTGGTTGATTCTCTTCTTATCCTGGGCGATCATGTAAAATGTATTACCATTTATCTCGTACCATTTGAAAGTCATTATATTCGAAGATGGTAACTAGGATAGTAAGTACAGGTCATCTTCAATAGAGGCGTCATGCATGGTACGTGTCTGCAACCAGCTGGCGAAACTCTTGGTTTGTTCACGTGTAATCCAGTCATCAGGCCGCTCCGGGTGTTTGGAGCATAGCAAATTCTTGTGTTCTTCCATATATGGAGCCACCAAGGAGGAATTCTGTAGAACTATGTAGTGTGCTTCAGTGAGAGAATGTCCATCCATACATATTATTTGATCCCCTCCTAGCGTGCTTTTTCCATCCAGTCTGTCCTTATGCCACGATTCAGGAACACCAATCGGCTTAAGGTCAGGAATAAAGTTAATACGAAACTCAATGACCTCCTCATTTTCATGGCCCATGGAGATGCTTCCTTCTGGGCTAGCACGGTTATGAACATATTTCTTTAAGACTCCCATGAACCTCTCAAAGGGGAACATATTGTGTAGAAATACAGGACCCAAAACGTTAATCTCTTCGCATAGGTGAACTAGGACGTGCGTCATGATGTTGAAGAAGGATGGTGGGAACACCAACTCGAAACTGACAAGACATTGCACCAAATCATTCTCTAACCTTGGTATGATTTCTGGATCGATTACCTTCTGAGAGATTGCATTGAGGAATGCACATAGCTTCACAATGGCTAATCGAATGTTTTTCAGTAGAAGCCCCCTCAATGCAACCGGAAGCAGTTGCGTCATAATCACATGGCAGTCATGAGACTTTAGGTTCTGGAACTTTTTCTCTGCCATGTTTATTATTCCCTTTATATTCGATGAGAAGCCAGATGGTACCTTAATACTGAGCAGGCATTCAAAGAAGATTTCCTTCTCTTCTTTGGTAAGAGTGTAGCTTGCATGACCCTGATGTATGCCATCTTTTCCGTGCATACATTGCTGGTCCTCCCGTGCCTCAGGTGTATCTTTTGTCTTCTGCTGTGATGTAGGAGTGGCCCGCGGCCTACTGTTGTACATCAGGAGGTGCATGCGGGGCAGCACCATGGGATGACTCTGTTGCTGCTGCTGCTGCGAAGGAGTGCCATGTTGCTTGCAGCTGGACGCTGCCGGGAGATGCATGCGGGACTACGTACAACAGGAGATCCAGGACTGCACAGGAGCCCCACCAGGAGTAGATCGCATGCGGGGTGCCGTACGTTACATGGTTCCTGTATGTTTGTGGCAGCGGCGGAACCGGGCAAGAAGATGGGAACAAAGCAGCGACGTAGTAGGGCACCGGTGGCACGGCCGAGCCGTTGAAGCCGGGAGGCGGCCGAACGGCAGCACCATAAGGCGCCAGCGGCACAGTGGCGTCACTGAAGATTGGAGAGAGTGGCGCGCGAACCGCCTGTGGTGCGGCGGCTACGGAGACACCGGCCACTGAAGCCAGAGGAATCGATGCCAAAAACGAAGAGGTCGGAGCGACCTCAGTGGTGGCGGCCGGGGCAGCGAAGACGCCAACAGCGGCGGCTGGAACAGATGCCGGCGATCGTGAAAAATCGAGACCTAAACTAGTACCATGTAAAAGGTAGGGTTTTGGAAAACTGTCTGATACCCGTAACGGGTGTGTCTATCTTATATATATAAAGGGGTACATGAAGTGTATAATACAATATACAAGACATATATAGAAGCCAGTATATATACAGTCTAACATCGCATACCGGGCATGCATTCAAATTCTCGTACTCACCGCGGTAGAGGATGTAGTCATTAGGGCATGCATGTATTTTCTGCACCTCTAATTCTAGAGGGCAGACAACCTTCTTTGCTCGTACGTACTATCGGGCAATTCGTTGTCCTTTGGAAGCATCTTCCTTAACATTATCAGCAACTTTTCAAATCCATTGTCAGATACACCATTCTCTTCCTTCCATTGCAGCAATTCCAGTGTGGTGCCCAACTTTTTCTTATCAGCGTCACAATTTGGGTAAAACAATTTCTTGTGATCCTCTAACATGCGCTGCAACATCAGCCTCTCCTTTTCACTTGCCCAGTTTCTCTTTGCATCAACAACGGCCCGACCAAGATCATCACGGGCTCATCTGATGCCTCTTCTTCAGCTTCTTTCCGCATTGCCTGCTCAGCTTCTTTCCCGATTGTTGTACCATCGTATTCAGGGAACCCATGGCCAGGATGGCTGTCGCCATCCTCTTCTTCTTCATTCTCTTCTATTAGGACCCCTCTTTCTCCGTGCTTGGTCCAAACATGATAGTGGGGCATGAAACCAGACTCAAACAGGTGGACATGAATGGTTCTTGAGTTAAAGTAATTTCGATCATTCTTAGAGTCAGCACATGGACAACACATAAAACTATCCGCCCACTTGTTTGCCTCAGCAGTAAGCAGAAAAGTATGCACGCCCTTAATGAACTGGGGAGAACATTGGTCATCGTACATACATTGCCGGCTCATCTTCATTACACAACGCCAAAAAGACCAAATTAATATAAGTTTATACATAAAGTTCATACACACTTATTCTAACAACAACAAACTCTCTAGTTAAGCCATTTAAATGCAACAACAAATGCGATTAAGATCGCAGTTAAGGTAACAATTGATGCAACAACATAATGATATCAAGCCTTACTATCAATGGAGTATTTACTAATATTTCTAATCTTCAAGCGCATTGCATCCATCTTGATCTGATGATCATCGACGACATCGGCAACATTCAACTACACTTCCATCTTCTTCTCCTCAACTATTTTCAATTTTTTCTTCAATTAATTATTTTCTTTTTCAACTAAATTTAACCTCTCGACAAGAGGTTCGGTTGGAATTTCCGGTTCACATACCTTCTAAATAAAAATATCCATGTCAACTTGATGGGCACAATTTATCATTAATATGAAATGCAACAAATACTTATAAAAAAGAATATACCACTTCCGAATTATAAACCGAATGAAGGCCGACGGGGACGGATATCAAAACCATGTCACTATGTATAACAAACAACATACGAATAAACAATTATACAAGTAACTATATATCTAAATCACACAAACATGATTTTTTTTATAAAAAAAAGATAAGAACAAGAGGCTCACCAAGTTGGTGCCGGCGACAGGACGATGCGGGCGATCGATGGTGGTTAGGACGGGGACGAGAAGACACTAGGTAAACCACACCTACATATACAGACTAAGAGTTAATTTGAGCTCAAATTGCATATAAATCAAATAAACTACCATATATAATTACGCACAAACTAAAACCCACAAATCACTATACTTATAAAGATTTGCAAGAGCTAATCTAGCAAATGAGAGATAAAAGGGCAAAGTTACTAACCTTTGTGATCACTTGGGTGGATGGGGGACCTTCAAATCTTGACAAATTTTAGGCAAAATGAAGGATGAGTTCGAGCTTTGCGGAAGAACAAAGAGGAGAGGAAAGAGGAAGAGGAGGGAGCTCGATCGCGGGCTGGATGAAGGGTTTATATTGAAAAATCTTTAATTCCGGTTAATGACACAAATCGTGACTAAATGTGAGGGCCTAAAGGGACTGGTAGTGCCCCAGACTGACACTAGCCTGCCACC
>NC_041382.1:6025859-6029814 GCF_002162155.2 Triticum dicoccoides | reverse complement strand
CAATGCAATACCTTTAATTCTGAAGGACTTAGAGCACAAAAGGATCGGAGGCCACTGCTACTTTTCTTGGCAGTGCAAACCTCCAGGGTCACTTCGTTTGGCAACAAACAAGACGGAGATGGAGGGCATGACCACCTAATGCCGGGATGATGCACAACCGAGGTCACATGGAATCGCATGGGATTGGATCTGGCCGGTGGCATGGTGGATTGCATCGTCGGCGGTGGATTTTGTCTTTAGCGGCGAGGTGGGAAGGGAGCACAGTGTGTAGGAGATGGAACCTTAGGCTGCGCCATCGGAGAGGGCAGGAGCGGCGTTGTCGACGAGGAGCTTCAAGAGAGGTGCGGCAGAAGCAGAGAGAAGGGAACGGATGCCAGGGGAGAAATTTAATATTCCCTTCGTCTAGGTATTTAAGTCACCTTACGAAAACCAAATAATCTCAAAATATTTATGCACCGTACATTAACTCCCTCCTCGTTTATTATTTTGTGGCATATCAGCTAATAAGATATGTGGGCCATGCATGCTTTCAATGACTTGAGACTACCAAACATAACATGCGGTGGCTAGTTCATTGCATGCAATGCTATTAATTAGTAAAAAGACATTAAGTTTTCTCGTTTTTCTCTTCGTCTTGGTCGCGATGCACAATGTAAGATGAGTTATACACCTAGACGGAGGACATAGTAGAGGGACAGGGCATGTGTGCTTGCGTCAAATACGGTGGTTAGCACCAGTTATCTTTTTCTTTTGTGAGGGTAACAACACCTAGGCCTTAACTGTGGGATCGACCAGGCATAGACGGATCACAGGTGGTCTGGCGATCGCTTCGCGTCAGATTTCCCTTTGCAAATCTCTGGGCAAGGTTGTGGCTGATTGGCGTCTCCTCAGATTTGGCTCTCCATTGCGCTAGAATAGAGAGGGGCAGTTAATGAGGGAATCAGAGATATTGCGCCTAATTATGTGCTTAATAACTGCCTGTGTCAATTATGGAATTAGTAATTTTCTTCACAAAACGAAAATGTTAATGCCCACACCTGTAGACGTTAGTCAACTCATCCACACGCCTCCATCACCGTCCAGTAACTTCTGCACGAATCTTGGCACGAATTAGCTGACTTTGTATGCCACGTAGGACAACTCGCGTGTGTAGTGTGTGAGAGAGATCGCCCACACATTCGTTTTACCACACAGAGGGGCAGGTGTGTGGGCGTTTAGCAGTTTGCCCACACACCAGTTTTTCAATCACGCACAAGAGCTGGTGTGTGGGCGTTTGCCATCTCGTCCACACACCCGCCTCCTCTCCCACACCCAAGCTGCCAGTTGCCATGCGTTTTGCAGTGTACATGACAACTGCCCTAGTATGATTGCAAGCAGATGGCAACTCTCTCTTTTTTTACCCGAACATGTCAGTTGCCATATGTTTTGCATGGTACATGGCAAACTGTCCTAGCGTGCACATAAGCAGATGGCAACTCTTTTTTTTTAAATGGCAACTGCCCTAACGTGCTTGTGAGCACATGGCAACTCTCTCTTTTACCCGAACATGTTTTTTGCCATGCCTTTTTTTGTAGCGCTACATGGCAACTACCTAGTGTTAGTAGGTGGCAACTCCTAAAGTTTTGAAATCATGGCAACTGCAGTGGACCAGACCACACATGGCAACAGTTGTAGTTTTCCAAAAAATGGCAATCTGGAACTTTGACCTGAGATGGCAACTGCAGTTGAGCAAACATGGCAATTGTAGTTATCCGACATGGCAACCGTAGTTTAGTGACATGGCAACTGCACTTAAACGAATATGGACGAGGGTCCGGCCCATGACAACTGCGGGGCGCGCGGTAAAGTGTCACGTGGGGCGTGCGGGACCACGAGGTACGAGGTCTGACGTATCGGGCATGTGGGCGTTATCTGTTTTGCCCACACGCACGCGTGTAAGAGGGGCCGGGAGGGAAAAAAGAGACGTGTGGGCGCTAATTGTTTTGCCCACACACAGACATGGGCTGGTCCTCTTAAGCACCACATAGAACGTGTGAGCAGATTCCTTAACACCCACATATGTGACAGTTATCGGTGTCCTCAGAAAATAGCCGCTTATTTATCTGCATGCATTGGCTCCGAATAGGAAACTGTTTCACACCCGTGAAGATGGGAAGTAGTAAAAGGAAACCGTAATTAATGATAATTGTGCCTTATGAGAATCAGGACGTACGAAGGATCACACAATCATATCTGCCAAATATGGTCACCCAATAATGTATTTGCCATTAGTTTTCCATTAGGCCACACCATCCATGGCTATTATTAAACCCGTTAAGCTATGCATGAAGGGCGGCCAATCAGTTGTGCCACGTGGCACAAGTTGACTGGCTGCGGTGAGAAATCTTTTAGAAAAAAATTAGATGAAAGCGTAGATTATTTTTTAAATGTACCTTTTTAGATGGAGGTGAGGAACTTTGGTGTTTTTTTAAAATAGTGGGTTATGCAAAGTGGCACTCGTTGGTAGGCTGTGGTGAATTTTTTTTCTTTTTAAAAAAAATGAAGGTGAGGATTTTTTTTTCTGGGATGTTCTTTTAGACGGAGGCGAGGACTATGTATTTTTTTAATAAAAATGTGCGCACAAATTCCTTTCAAGCGGTGCCACAGGGTGGCGCCCCAACTACTAGTATATATAACAGATGGTGTAGACTATTTGGATGTGCATCAGTTTTGTGATCACTTACATTTCTTCGTGTCTTGATAATTGTTGAGACATGGGAGTCCTCAAGGTTCCAAGCCTGCCATGCTTGGTATTTCTCATGCTACTCCTCTTGGCTCCTGGTAAGTTTTAAAGAACAAGGAACTTGGTCAATGCATCATCTATACATTTGTTAGTCATGGAATATTATCTTTGTAGAACATTATCGGATTTATTTTTTCATAGGCCATATTGTGTTCTTTTTTTTGTAGGCTTTGATGCCAAGACATGCCAGGAGCGCAGCGAGAGCTATACCCCTTTTAGGTGCCTGACTGATCCATGTGTTGAGGCCTGCCACAAGGAGGGATTTATTGATGGGAAGTGTGTCATATTCAAATGTTACTGCAAAGCATGTTAGAAACTACCGCATGACAATCCATGTCTTGCTGAATAAAAACATGTTGAAACTAGGGCGTGATGTGTGATGCAGAAAGGAATAGGATTCTTTTTTAAAAATTACTGGATGTGAGCAATTGAGAAAATGTGGCTCTGCAAGATATTCCTTGGCAGATATTAAATTTGAAGGAGAACATTCGCTCTTTATACACAAATATCTAACTCGTGTCCATGTGCTACAAACTCATAGGCTAGAAATATTAGATGGATGATGATACCATTGCCAGTTTGCCACCGTGCTGCTGCACGTTGCGGTCATGGTCTTGGTGCAAGGAGTAGCCCTCAAGAAGCACCGTCGCCGTGGGTATGGCCAAGGCAACCACCCACTCCGTGGGCAAGCACCAACGGCTGGACCCTCTGCTCCGGCCGCCGCTGCAAACCAAGGCGCACCTGCGCCTGCACTGAACCATCACACGAATTGCCGGAGAACTTCCTCCCTCCTGGATACGGCCCCGTCCCCGGCAGCAGCGGAAACCGGCGGCTACCCCACCGTCCCCGACATGAACATCAACATCAAGGTTGAAGAAGAGGAGATGGAGGACCGGGGCTCGTCGTCGACGCCACCTCCTCCATCACCGGCGACACCACCTCCTCCTCCGGCGCCACCTCTACCTCCCACGCCGGATCCTGCGCCAATTCGCCTCGGCCATGGCGCAAAACCGCGCTGCCCTCCGTGGCGCCTGGTCGCCGGGTGCCCTCGGCCTCACCGGCGCCCCTGGGGCAAGCAGTAGCCAGTAGCGGAGGAGGCCGTGCTGCGGCGGCTTCCCTTATCCTTTTGGGGGATTTGATGATAGCGCGACGGGGCACCAGATCGAACAGAGA
>NC_041382.1:6000085-6025601 GCF_002162155.2 Triticum dicoccoides | reverse complement strand
ATTTGGCCTCGTTTGGTGCCCAGTGAAAAAGAAACCTGGGCAGCTAGCCCCGAGCTGGGATTTTTCCTGTGCACATGGGATCCCTCCCACCAGGGGTAGATGTCTCCCCTGCCACTGGTGCCCAAATGGCAACGAAGGGAGGGAAGGAAATCTCCAACGTGCAACACACAGATGTATCAATAATACACATCAGATCACACATAAAATTACATAAATAATTCTGAAAGAAACTACAAAAACCACAGGCATATACACAAATCAGAATTCAATAAATAATTTTCCAAAAATAATACAACTGATATTTCATCACTTCATCAAGGTTAAGATATTGGTCTGCATTTCACCGCGATCAAGTGATAGCCTAAATCGTTTTCGTGTGCAATACATTACACCTAATATGATCCATCATTGTTAAGATTGGTACTCAATTTTTAGGACTGCACCATTACAACTAATGCAAAAGGTTAGCTATAGCAGAAGCGTAGGAGCTAATGAGTTGTATAATACAAAAAACTCTAAATTCCCAAGTTGTCATGTTTGAGGCGGACACACTACTGAAGAAGATGAGCTGCAAGGTGATGGTCAATAGTTTTGCTCAGCTCGTTCCCCACTCCACATCGACATCAGGTACTGCAGCTCGATGTTTTAGGGGCACTTGCTGCCTTTGATAAGTTGACATTGAAGCACGTACTACAGTTAAATTGCAATGTAATTAGTCTAAAACATTGACAAGAGTGACTTAATCAGTTCACCCATAAAGTATAAAAATGCACTACACAGAAAAGTCTGAAATGCAATACACCATACTACTGAAATAATGAAATGGATAAGAGCATGTACCATACAGCAAAATGTTTCTTCTGCAGTCAAATTAAATATTGGTCACTACTGCAATCAAAAAATTATTTCAGAGAAGTAACCAAGAAAGCACATGGACCAACTAGTGATTGTAAAACATAGCATATTCCATTGGCATGGTCAAGATACTAAAATGGCTAGAATAATTCACACCAAGATCATAGTTTTGCACTTCCAAAGCAGAGGAAGCATCGACAAAAAGCAGCAAAGGCATGAGTACCTCTGAAGAGTACATGACTTCACTATGACCGCTGCAAAATGATGAGAACTCAATTGATACACCTAGGCAATTAATCGTGGCTACATTAGAAATGCAAGGGGATTGTTACATAAAAAAAGGATATTGAACTCAAAGATTAACTAATTTCTTGTTGGTTAGGCAGAGTTTTGCAGGTAGAATTAGGTGGGGACTCAGAAATTTTGATCAATATCTAGGAGGTTACATAATTAGTGGCCTAAAATCTGTTATTCACTGCTATTACTTGATTTTTTTTAAATAAACCTCCGGCACAAGAGCTGCAAAATTAGAAAACTATGCATAAACCAATATATGTTTTTTCACCCAAGAAATCTTGCTTTGATCCATCTCTTTCAACTAATGTTGATTAGGACAAGAGAGACTACATGCATTCACGCTTAAAGAGAGACTCTATATGCATCGGGTGGACAAATCAAATAGTACAAAAAATAGTTGTTCTTGGGAAGATATGGAATATGTGCTCACCGCGCTCCAAGATTTGTACTCCGGACCATAATAATTCCCGAGTGCAATCACGTCTTGGATCTGGAGCAACAACTATCATTGCAGGGACATGATGACAAGAAGCTATATGAGTTGGAAGAGGGGAGGAGCAAGACGAACACCGGGTCATCGCCATGGTTGGACATGACATAGATTCCTCTCGCCGTCGAGATCCCGGTGGAAGGAAAAGCACAGCTGCTTTGTCCTAGTATGCATGGGTATAAAAATCCTTGCTCTTATCATAGACAGAATATAATCTCTGGAGAGTCCAATATTCTGGTTACTGAGCAAAGGAATTATAAATTTACAACACACAACATGTACCATCTACTGATCTTCCAAGCATTATTCATACTTGCTATAAGAACATGTCAATGTGTTTAATATGCCCATTCACAAAGGAGCAGCGACATGCATAAAGTCTGATGAGCACGAGACATAGCTATGAAAATGAAAACTGAGCCACAGAATTGGATAAATATATAGAGGTTGAAGAGGGGAAGGAGGTGGTGGCTAACCTTGACCGGAGGAGGTAGAAAACGAACAGAGAATCGTCGTCGTCGCGGTCGCCGGAGGAGGCCGGAGCTTAGAGGCGAAGTAGAGATCCGGGGAAGGAGGAAGGTGACGGCCGCGGTCCATCACCGTTGCTGGAGGGACGGAGCTTGGATCCTGAGCAACAAACGGAGGGGGTCGAGAGTGTCGCTTATGTCGCCGGTGGAGGAGCTCGGACGCGGAGGAGGCAGCCAGGCAGGGCACTGGATCTTGGTCGACGGCGCCGTCATTATCTCGAGCCGTGGTTTTCCTCCCCGATGTCTAGGGTCGGGAAAAAAATTATATGAGACCATATCTCATGGTTAGCAGGTGAGACCCGCACTGATGGATGACACGTGTCATTCACAAATCACAAAGCATATAACCTCTCCCCCTCTGATTTCAAGTGGGGGTGGGGTAGATGCTTTGTGATTTGTGAATGCCACATGTCATCTGTAAGTGCATCTAGTGCCACCCCTAGTTGGTTTTAGAGCATTGACGACAAACCTAGTTGAGGGACTAATGTGTTTGTGAGAATTGCAGGAAAACACAGGTAGAAGTCCCTCATTGATTCGGTTTTACTACCAGAGATGACCCCTAAAAATGTATGAAGACATTGAAGACAAAGGTGGTTTATGAAGATATTCACATTGAAGACTATGACAAAAGAAGACACGTTATGAAGCCTATGGAACTCGAAGACTTAGATCTTTCGTAGTTCTTTTTCTTTTGTGTTGTGTCATAGGAACCACCGTACTGTTAAGTGGGGCCCAGGAGAACCAGTCAGAAAGACTGAAGTGATGCCTAAATCAAAAACCTATGTCTTCGAACGAAGACAATGAGAGCGAATCTTTTCCAGAGCCGGACAAGTCAGCTTTGCTTGTAGCCCAAGCAAAGTTGCCATGAGAGTTTGAAATCTGACCGTTGAGACATGTGTCAGTTCCTTAGTGACCCAGGGTCATTTCGGACAAATCAGGTCGGGTTGCCAAGTGTCTATAAATAGCCCACCCCCACAACCATAAACGGTTGGCTGCTCAGATTTCAGTGCACAGCTTTTGTCATTTGAGAGCAACCCACCTCGAAGCCTTTGAGAGAAAATTTCTAGTGAGGAGGAAAGCCCTAACCACCCAGAGCCAGAGCAAATTGGGCATCACCTAAGTCTTCTTGTCTGTGTGATCTGAAGACTTATTACACTTGAGGACTGTGAATCCTCCAGACGGTTAGGCGTCACGTTCAGAGCATCCAAGAGACATTGTGGATTGCCAGTGAACGAAGTTTGTGAAGGTTTGGGAGTCTACCTTGAAGACTTACCAGAGTGATTGGGCGAGGACTAAGTGACCTTAGCTCAAGGAGAATACGGTGAGGACTTGGTGTCCTGAACTGTGTGTCCTAATGTTTAAATACCTAGCCGCTCCAACCAGACGTACAGTTGCCACAGCAACTGGAACTGGTCCAACATATCATTGTCTTCAACGAGTCACTGGTTTCATCTTCACTTCCTTTTCATACTGTTACTCATTGTGAAGCCATTGCATGCTTGCTTTATCTTCTGTCTTCACAACGTGAATGTATGATCTGTTTGGCTTCATAACTTCTTCCTACCTGATCCTTATTACATTGAAGCTGGTTGTCATTGTGCTTTCACTCTATTGAATACATGACCATGGCTGGCCTAGTGTAATCTAACTTCCGCTGCATAGTAATAGACATAATCTTCACTGTTTGTCTTCATAACTCTCACGTTTTGAAGACTTTCATAAAAATCGCCTATTCACCCCCCTCTAGTCGATATAACGCACTTTCAATTGGTATCAGAGCAAGGTGCTCCCTTGTTCTGTGTGATTCGGTTTAACCACCTGGAGTTTTAGCTATGTCGACTGCAGGGATAATCAAAGTCTCCGCTGCTTGCCCCGTCTTCGATGGAACTGAATATCCCTACTGGAAGAATAAGATGCGCATGCATCTTGAAGCCATTGACGTCGACCTATGGTATGTCATCGAGAACGGCGTCCCCAAGACTGGAGAAGGTGTCACTAGTGCTGATGTCAAGAAGTTCACTCAACTGGACTCTACCCTTAAAAATATCATCTGTGGCCATCTGACAAAAGGACAGTATGGTCATGTGAGTGCCTTGAAGACATCCAAGCTGGTCTGGGACTGGCTCTCCAAGGTCAATGAAGGCGTCTCAACCCAGAGAGATCAAAGAATCAGTGTCCTTCGCAACCTCTTCAACCGCTTCAAGCGAAATGACAATGAGAATGTCCAGCACACATTTGATCGGCTCACTGACATCACAAATGAGCTTCAAGCCCTCGGCGCCACTGAGATCACCAAACATGAAATCGTCAAGACGTTGCTGAGATCACTTGATAGTTCGTTTGACATCCTAGCCCTGATGATTCAAGAACGTCCTGATTTCAAGACACTCGATCCATCTGACATACTTGAGAGGCTCAACACACATGAGTTTCAGCTTTCTGAGAAAAGAGATATCTACGGTCCAAACTATGGACGAACTCGTGCCTTGAAGGCAAAAGCTGTTTCCTCATCTGAAGAAGAATCTGATAGCAGTTCTGATGATCCTGAAGACATTGGAAGGGAACTTGCAATGCTAGTAAAGAAGTTCCAAAAATTCACCAAGAAGAAAGGCTTCAGAAAATCTTCACGATCGAGCTCAAGGAATGATGAAGCTTCTGCTCATGACTACAAGAAGAAAACATGTCACAAGTGCAAGAAAATTGGACACTTCATCTCTGAGTGTCCACAGTGGGACAATGAGAACAGAAGGAAGAAGAAGAGCCAGGAATATGATTCTGACGACAAGAAGAAGAAGAAATACTCAAAGTCTTCTTCCAAGTCTTCCTCAAAGTCTTCATCACACAAGAAGAGCTCATCTGGCAAGGCACGTGCGTTTGTTGGCAAGGAGATGGATTCAGAGGAGGAGTCCGCATCTGAGGAGGCAGAGGTGGAGTCTGAGGAGGAGTCTGATTCTGGCATTGCGAGTCTGGCTACAACATAAGTCGCCAAGTCCATTTTCAACACTGAAGACAATGACTGCATCACCGACACCGACGCAAATGACAAGAACGACTCCACTCCTACCTACTGCTTCATGGCACGCGGTGCCAAGGTAAACACACGCACTACTCGCTATCAAACATCTAGTGACGATGACTCTGACTGTGATTCAAAACCCAGCTACAAAACACTTGCTAAAATTGCAACTGAACAACAGAAAGCTATGGAACATACTCAAAAACTATTATACAAAAGCGATGATCTGTTGGGTGCTGAAATGACTCGATCTGAATCCTTAATTGAAGACATAAAAAACCTTCACGTTAAGTATCAGGAACTTGAAGATCGTCTTGATACTCTCTCAACAACTCATGAAAAGCTTTCCTATGATTATCTTCAAAGGAAGCAAGAACTTGAGAAATTGAGAGCGGCTCATGAAGATCTTCAAAAGGAAAACGAGTCACTTCGCGCCGAACAGATCAGTCCCGCTCAGGAAGGATTTGAACCACCATGTCTTAAATGCATTGAACATGATAATGCTACTTCTGTTGCTGAATGTTCCACTGCTACTGCTGTTCCAATATCTTCAACTGTTGATGTGGTAACTAACCCCTCTGCTGAGGATACCACTGCTATTGCTGATGAGAATGCTAGGTTGAAGACATTGCTGGAAACAGGGATGTACAAAAGTCTTAAAGGACATCAGACATTATGTGATGTCCTCAAGAAGCAGATTCTGAACTGAAACCCTAGGAAAGAGGGTGTTGGGTTTGTGAGGAAAATAAATGCAGATGGCTCTTATTGGAAACCTGAGCAGTACCCCAAAACCACATGGGTTGCTGCAAAGGAACTTTCAGCAGATCCATCCAATTTGTCTGGCTTCACTTGTGCAAACCCCATTATCATTGATGAATCCTTTTATGCAAACTATAAACTGTTTAAGAATCAGAATGGTGAAGTGTTTGCCAGGTACATTGGTACTAACTGCAGGAATGGACCGCCTATGAAGAAGATCTGGGTTCCAAAAAAATGTCTTGAAAATCTTCCTGTGAATGTCTTCATGACACCTCACTTGAAGAAGACAAACCTCAGACCAAAGGCTTCATATGGTCCAAAGGCTTCATACAAACAGAGGACTCACCTGAGTCACACTAATGCAAATGTTTTGCAGGGAAACCATACTCAGGCATATGAATATGAGAGCGGTTGTTCGAATCGTCGTGTTCATATGACCAAAAATTATTCTGCCTATTCCTATGAGTACTATTGTCCAACTGCTAGAGTGTTTGCTAAGGCTTTAAAGCCAAAATTCTCAGATGCTGCACTTAGACTTATCGCTTCTAAGCCACCCTTGAAGATGTGGGTGGTTAAGAAAGCTTAACTCTCTTTTGCAGGGAAAGGTCTCCAGCAGAAAAACAAAATCTTCTGATGCTATTGCTGGGGACCTTAAAAATCTTGTAGGGCGCAAGATAAAATGCCCGAATGGCATCATTATGTACTTCGTTCCTGAATCGCATGCTACTCTCCCTATTAGTACTAATTTGGATCTAAGTTTTCATAACCCACTGGTTCGTCAAATGTTTATGCTTCACAATTCTCTTCGTGAAGCCTATCCCCCTAACTGCACTGTAGGGTACGACACCAGCGACTTCAAAGTCTTCAGAATGGATTATTGACAGTGGGTGTACAAATCACATGACTGGCAAAAGAATCCTTCTTATGGACTCAACATTACGTCCATCCGACAAGAGCCACATCACATTTGCTGACACTGGTAAAAGTAAGGTATTGGGTCTAGGTAGAGTTGCAATCTCGAAGGAACAACACATGGATAAAGTCATGCTTGTTGAATCTCTTGCCTTCAACTTAATGTCTGTCTCAATGCTTTGCGATTTGAATATGATCGTAATGTTTGGAAAATATCGTTGCCTGGTACTAATGGAATCTGACAAGTCTCTAGTGTTTTAAGGGTATCGGAAAGGTGATTTGTACGTGGTAGATTTCTCAGCAGGACCACAACTTGCAGTATGTCTTCTTGCAAAAGCTTCAGAATGCTGGCTTTGGCATCGGAGGCTTGGGCATGCTGGCATGAGGAACCTCCACACCCTTGCGAAGAAAAAGCATGTCATAGGCATCGAGGGCGTCAAGTTCAAGAAAGATCACTTATGCGGTGCCTGTGAAGCAGGGAAGATGACAAGGGCAAAGCATCCTTCGAAGACAATCATGACTACTACTCAACCTTTCGAGCTGCTCCACATGGATCTTTTCGGTCCCACTCACTACTCAACTTTACTACCACTGCTTGCCTCTATGGCTTCGTGATTGTTGATGATTACTCTAGATATACTTGGGTGCACATAATCCTTTACAAGACTGAAGTGCAGGATGTCTTCAGACGCTTTGCCAATCGAGCTATGAACAATTTTGGCGCCAAGATAAAGCACATAGAAGTGACAATGGCACTGAATTCAAGAACACTGGCCTTGATACATATCTTGATACCTTGGGCATCACACATGAATTCTCAGCTCCGTACATGCCACAGCAGAATGGCGTCGTCGAACGCAAGAACAGAACACTCATTGAGATGGCCAGAACTATGCTAGATGAATACAAGACTCCAAGAAAACTCTGGACTGAAGCCATTGACACTGCATGCCATACAATCAATCGTGTTTATCTTCACAAGCTTCTAAACAAGACATCTTATGAACTCCTAACTGTCAAGAAGCCAAATGTCAGTTACTTCAGAGTATTTGGGGCAAGATGCTAGATCAAGGACCCACAACACACCTCAAAGTTTGCACCAAAAGCACATGAGGGCTTTATGCTTGGATATGGAAAGGATTCGCACTCCTACAGAGTCTTCAATCTCTTTCATTACAAAGTGGTTGAAATAGTGGATGTGCGGTTCGATGAGACAAATGGTTCACAAAGAGAGCAACTGCCAAATGTGCTAGATGAAGTTCCAGCTGATGAATCAATCAAGCTTATGGAAACTGGAGAGATTATACCTTCTGAAGCTCATCCTGAAGAAGAACTTATCGTCTCAGCACCTAATCAACATGAAGACAATGCTCAGCCTGAAGACATTCCTTCCAACAACAACACAAATCAGCAAGAGCAAAGTCTTCGCCCTGTACATCCTCGTGTTGCCAATGAAGTGCAGATTGACAGAATAATTGACAGCATCAATGCACCTGGTCCACTCACTCGTTCAAGGGCAACTCAGCTAGCAAATTTCTGTGGGCACTTCGCATTTGTATCAATATCAGAACCCAAGAAAGTTGAAGAAGCCTTCATGGAACCTGAATGGATTCAAACTATGTAAGAAGAGCTTCAACAATTTGAGCTGAATAATGTATGGGAACTGGTTAAGCGTCCTGATCCACGGAAGCACAACATAATAGGCACCAAATGGATATACCGCAACAAGCAAGATGAGCATGGTCAAGTTGTCAGAAACAAAGCTCGTCTCGTTGCTCAAGGATATACTCAAGTGGAGGGCATTGACTTCGATGAAACATTTGCTCCTGTGGCAAGGCTTGAAGCTATACGCATACTGCTGGCCTATGCAAATCATCATAACATACTTCTATATCAAATGGATGTGAAAAGTGCCTTTCTCAATGGCAAAATTGAAAAAGAAGTGTATGTTGCACAGCCACCTGGCTTTGAAAATCCAAAACATCCTGACATGGTATACAAGCTCAACAAGGCACTGTATGGCCTCAAACAAGCCCCTAGGGCCTGGTATGACACACTCAAATACTTCCTGAAGAGCAAAGGCTTCATACCTGGTTCCCTGGATCCCACTCTTTTCACAAAGACATATGATGGTGAACTGTTTGTGTGCCAAATATATGTGGATGACATTATCTTTGGCTGCACCAATCAGAAGTACAGTGAAGAGTTTGGATATATGATGCAAGAGCAATATCAGATGTCCATGATGGGGGAGCTGAAGTTCTTCCTTGGCCTTCAAATACGACGACAACGCAATGGCATCTTCATATCTCAAGAGAAGTATCTCAAAGATTGCCTGAAGAAGTTCGATATGCAAGACTGCAAAGGCTTCACAACACCAATGCCAGCCAAACATCATCTAGGTCCTGACGACAATGGTAAAGAGTTCGATCAAAAGGTATACCGCTCCATGATTGGTTCTTTGCTTTATTTATGTGCATCTAGGCCAGATATCATGCTTAGTGTTTGCATGTGTGCTCGATTTCAAGCGGCACCAAAGGAGTCGCATCACTTAGCTGTGAAGCGAATCCTTCGATATTTGGCTCACACCCCAAGTCTAGGATTATGGTATCCAAAGGGCTCAGAGTTTGATTTGGTTGGATTTTCGGATGCTGATTATGCCGGTGACAAGGTTGATCTCAAGTCTACATCAGGCACATGTCACTTTCTGGGACGATCACTTGTATGTTGGTCTTCAAAGAAGCTGAACTATGTATCTCTCTCCACTGCTGAATCTGAATACATTGCTGCTGGATCTTGCTGCGCTCAGCTTATGTGGATGAAGCAAACACTCAAGGACTATGGCATTCATCTGAAGCAAGTGCCACTTTAATGCGATAACGAAAGCGCCATCAAGATTGCCAACAACCCAGTTCAGCACTCGAAGACAAAGCACATTGAAATTCGTCATCACTTTCTCAGAGATCATGTTGTGAAGGAAGACATTGACATCATACACGTCAACACTGAAGAACAATTGGCAGATATCTTCACCAAGCCCTTGGATGAGAAGAGATTTTGCAAGTTACGGTGTGAGCTAAACATCTTGGAATCCTCAAATGTCCTGTGATCAGGCACACATCCTAACACTTATGCATATTGATGACTTAGATGTGCAACACATGAAGTAAAGTATATCTTCAATCAATGAAGACATACATTCTAAGTGTGAAAACATTAATGTGGAAATTTGACTTCGGAGCGCCACGATAACTGTGCGCCGTGTCTGGGTCTAATACTTCCTATACGGTGGGTAACGCCACCACCAAACGTTCTATTTTGAAGTGTTTCACTCATGGCGTTACCTTGCAATATCTTCACATTTGGTTGTCTTCACATTTGGTTTGGCTTCGAACATGTCTTCATGATTATCTTCACTATGGTGCTTGTATAGATATATATATACTAGTGTTCTGTCCTCTACAGCATTCACTTATAGATATGTCTTCTTGGTTGAATCTTTTGAACTAAGTGAATGTGATCGGACCCTAATCTCTCTCAAATTCTATCTCTCTAAGTCATATGCATTCTGTTGAAACTGTCGAATGTCTTCACTGTGTCCTTCAGCTGAAGATATAGAGACAACCATAAAGTCCGTTTTTAATGCTCATTCCTCCACATAAAATCCGGAGAAGCAGGAACGACCGCCCGACCATTTAGGCGTGCGTGGGACGTGGAACAAACCCCAAACTTCCGCTAACTGGCCACGCGTTCCTCAAATGCGAACCGCCAGGGGGCACCTGTGTAATAGCACAGTGCCGCCCCTGAGCCTATAAATTCACACATACCGCAGTCATTATCTCCTTCTTCCACCCTCGCAAGAACCCTAGCGCCACTGCTAGCACTCGACAATGCCGGAGACGAAGCGCTTCGCTGCCGCAACCTCTCCAACGCCGTCCTCATGCCGACCGCGGACATCGTCCTCTCCGCCGTCGCCGTAGGTATTTTCCGTCGCCAAGTTAGGGCACGGAGGACTGAACTGCTCGGCATCAACTCCCTTCCGTCTAGCAGTTCCAGTGTGGTAAATAAAACTTCTTTTTACGGCCTCTTTTGATCTCATGGTTCTGTCACTTTCTACCATAAGAAGTTTCTCTTCACTCTAGTTAGATCTCTCGCTGTATCTCATAACATGCTTAGTATATTCACTTGTGCTTCATAAAGTAGTTAGATTCCTCACTTGTACTGATCTGTGGGTTCGTACAAATCTGGAACCAACTTCTTATCTATGAGTGAATGTCTTCGCACGATGAGGTCAATGTCTTCTAAACTGATTAATCTTCAAAACCTTCTGAGAATGCATATGACCTCTTCCCCTTCCCTCGCACCTTAATGCTGTCACAGGTACATGTCCGTGGGAGAATCCTTCGGTTCTCATAGTCTGCATTCATTTGCAGAATTCCTACAACATCGCATAAACTCTCCTGAAGCCAGTTCCTGTTGGTCCAGAAAAAGAAAGCCTTTGAAGCCTTTGAAAGCTTTGAAGCCTTTCAAGTTAAAATTTATGGCCTCAGAAGCAGCAGCAAGGAAGGGGGCAGACAGAGACGTGAAGGGACTTCCAAAGATCTGCCTGAAGACTTGGCAGAAATGTATAAAACAGATCCTGAAGAGAGCTATGGGCAGCGCAAGACCCGAATCCAATGGATTCGATGCTATTGGGCAGAACAATGGTTCAAATACCGCTTCGTCACCCAGGAGTATGCTGAAAAGAGTGCCATCAAGAGACCGTGGGGGGATATCTTATACAAGAACCTTGTACCCAGGACCTGAGATGAAGTCATTGCTCAAGGCTTCTACCCATGCATGGTCCGAGGACCACAGCCTGATGATGCACATCCGTCGTCACTTCTCTGGTGTTGTGACGACAATCTATTCAAGCGAAACTACCAGTTTGCCCAACAGTCAGCGAAGCAGGACAAGAAGAAATATGGGTTAGACTTCAACCCTGGCCCCGCCGCACCAAGGGCAGATGGCACACGCGATGCCGAACCCAATGTCATCGGTCCGTTTGCCAATCTTGAGGGTCTGATCACCCACATCTTAGTCCAAGGGACTGCCGTAAATGACCCTCCAGCTGACTCTGAGTCTGATGAAGCTCCTGCTGTGCCGAAGCCAAAGCAGACGAAGAAACCAAAAGCTTCAAAGCCGGCCCCTGCCTCAAAAATCTCAAGGGCGAAGCCATTGAAAACTGCACCTCCTGAAGTCAGTGTGCAGTCTGAAGACGTATCCCGCATCTCCAAGCCCCAGAAGGAAAAGGAGCCTCAGCAACACACCAGCAAAGAGCTCACTGCTGTTGCCATTCTGCGCAGCGAAGCCATTGATCTATCAAGCGATGAAGATCTTGGAGATGACGCTCTTGAGCAGATCATCAAAAGCAAGGAAGAAGCAGAAATCTTCAACAACCTACCTCTCTTTGATGTTGCCATCATCCACAACTTCATCGACGAATGGTTTGCCTCACCGGACATAAGCTTTGAAGATCTGCAGCTGCCCGTTGGCCTCAGCGTCGCCTTCCAAGGCGCAATTGCTTCAGAACTGGCCATTGCTCAGCACATTGTTGAGCTGAAGCAGAAAATTGATCATGAAAAGGCTCAGTTCAAGAAGCACATGGCCAGGCTCAGCGTGCAGGAAGTGAAGAGCTTCAAAACCATGCTGCATGAGCTAAAGGAAAATTTTCTGAAGAAGCGTGCAGAAGCTCAAGGTTCACGTGAGCGGATGAAGTCTTTGGCTGAACGATGCGTGCAAGCCTACAATGAGGCCGAAAAGCACAAGGCACTTGGGCGTCCTGGCATCGACCCCAAGATGGCCGCAAAGAAAAAGAAGAAGACTGTTCCAGCTGAGCCAGAGGCATCAAGGCAAGAAGCTATTCCGATTGTCTTCCCAACCGCCACGACTGGCTCGAAGCCAAAGAGCCGGTCAACCGCTTCTGAGCTTAAGAAGACATGGAATGCAGAGGCTGAAGCCAGGAAAAGGAAAAGCTCTGAAGCCTCTCCTACTGCCCCCAGCAAAAAGAGACGCAAGATTAAGAAATTTCGGGCTGCTCCCAAAGAGCCCTTGATAGTTGAACCACTCTCTGTCCTTCACCCCAATGCAGAAAGAAGACTGATAGTTCATGAGCCTGCTCCCACAAGGGCTCCTGAAGCTGAAGATATTCCAGCGGCCGACCCCATAGCTGCTGAAGACATTGGTCATCAAGACAATGTACAAGGTGATGTAGCCCTTCCTCAGCTTGAAACAAGCGAACTCATCAGTATTGGTCGTCCTCTGACGCCAATGGCACAAGATGAGTCATGGGCAGATCGACCTTAGGAGGAAGAAGGCTTTGAGGTCCAGCCCACTCCGACCCCACAAGCGTCGTCTGCGTTCCGTAGGCTTCGCAAAGGTCCACGGCCTCAAGTCCATACTGCAGAAATTCCGGCTGCATCAGCCGAAGACAATGAAGAAGCACCACCAGAACCCACTTCCCCGCTCCATCAAGATGCAGTTCTCCATGAGAACGTGCCTGAGGTTGTCCCTCCAACTACACAAGCGGAGGAAGAAAATGTTGCGGCTGCCACCACAAACACTGAAGCCAATGTGGAGCCCGCCCCACCAAATGCTTCAGCGGACAGTGAAGCTACCGAGCCAGACACTTCTGTTCCTGAGTCTGCTGCAGGTCCTCAATTCGATTATCATATTGAGCACAGGCCTCATGTTCAGAAGCCAATCCCAAGGCTGCCAAGGTTCCCAGGTCCTGCATCAGCACCTGGTTCCTTTGACATCAATAGCTTCAAGGCAGACAATACATTTTTCAATAGCTCCAAGAACCCCTATTCAAGGGAAAGGATTGTATCAGACAGGTTCTGGAGCTATTCTCAGCGCAGCTATTATTCATGCATCTTATACAACCAAGGCCGCA
This sequence comes from Triticum dicoccoides, assembly GCF_002162155.2. Taxonomy (NCBI): domain Eukaryota; kingdom Viridiplantae; phylum Streptophyta; class Magnoliopsida; order Poales; family Poaceae; genus Triticum; species Triticum dicoccoides. Next base: position 6,011,811 of record NC_041382.1, on the reverse strand, counting down.
TCTTTTCGCACAAGCGCCTTGAGGTTGAAGCCATTGCTGGTCTGCCATGTCTTGAGGAAGCTTTGGATTGCTTCAAGCAAGTGGGTCTGCTGCCGTTTGTGACTGATGAAGAGCACTGGAATGAAGAGCTTCTGCTTCAGTTCTATGCCACTCTCCATATAAAAGGATACAACAGAGATCCGAAGACTTGGGTCCTGGAGTGGATGACCGGCAATGTCCATCATGAAGCCAATGCATTTGATATCATTGAGCTCACCGGCCTGCCCACTCCTGGCGAATTCTTCGAGGAAGGTTGTCAATTACATTCTGAAGCTATTGAAAGCATATTCCAGAGACCTGAACCAAACATGAGTCAGATGCTCTCAATGATGAAGCCATTGCCTCAGGATGCACCCTATCCAACTGAGTTCTTCGTTGAAGACCTAGAGTACCTTCCCAGGACCATATATCACATCATCCGGCGGACTCTCTGGCCCATTAAGGGACACTCACCACATGCCAAGATTGAGGGTGCAATGAAGACTCTCATATTCTATATCCTGCATGGAAAATGCTTCAACGCACAGGATCTCTTCATACGCCAACTTGCAGCGTCAGGCTCAAAATTATTTGGTTTGAAGTTCTATACTCCTTGGGTGATGAGGCTAATCAAACTGCACTCTACGATCTTGTATCAGCCCTCTGCCCAAAACCAACGGATCTTCTTGCCAGATGTGGATACCTCTGCTGAGGCAATATACCCTGAGCCTGCCAAGCAACCGATAAGTCTTCAGAATGCAGAACACCAGAGCTTCACACAGAATGTTGAAGGTGTTGAAGCCATATCCAGAGTATATCCGTTGGCTGGCACTACATGTGCACCAGCATCTACTGAAGCCACAGACAGCACAGATGCTCCTAGACCCAAGAAGCGTGCTCGTGTCCTCACTGACCGAGAGCTTCTTGTGGCCCTTCACCAAAAGCAAGATAGGCATCACGACTGGCTAAAACGTCAGATGAAGAGCCTCTTGGTGGATGTCAATCGTCTTCGAAACCTTGCCACCAAGAATGTCTTCGTTACACATGAAACCTGCCGTCGTACATGGAAAGGGCTCTCAATGATATGTACTAAAACTGAACTTGAAGAGGATGGCTTCACAGAGCGTTTCAAGTTTGACACCACACCTCCTAGAAGGGCTGTGATGCGCAACACACCATCACTAGAAGACTATGAGTTCTCTTCATCTGCTGCCACAGTTACTGCAAGGATCATTGATGAAGACGACGATGCTACATCACCGCCACCTGCTTCAGCACATCCCAACTCTGCACCACCAAACAACTCCACCGACCCTGCTGCGCCTGGGAACGCATAGAAAACTCTATGTCTTCAAACCTTTTTGGTCATTACTGACAAAAGGGGGAGAAGCATATGATGTTTATAGTCTTCAAGCGGGTCAATATGGGCGGGTGCCTTATGTTTTGTCATATTTTGCTTCGTGTTTACAACTCTTTTGCTTCATTTGGCTCTTTAAGTTGTAAACACTAAAACTCGATGGTCGTCTGCTACTTGTTTGCCACTCTGTTTGCGAAGATAAATTCCGCATGTGCGACGATAAATTCCGCACTTATCTCATTCTGCAGACGTCCATTTTCCATTATGCATGTCATTATCTTCATATACTTTCACATGCATAGTGGATTGTCATCATAAGCTGAAGAGGATCTCCACAAGTACAACCTGCCATGTGCATTTGCATTCCAAAAGCAAATTAACTTATATGCACATCTTCAGGGGGAGACTTTGCAACTTATGAAGACAATTCCCTGTCCTTTACAAACTTCACACATTATATTCCCCGTTGAAAACCTCAACTAGTTTGTCATCAATCACCAAAAAGGGGGAGATTGTAAGTGCATCTAGTGCCACCCCTAGTTGGTTTTAGAGCATTGACGACAAACCTAGTTGAGGGACTAATGTGTTTGTGAGAATTACAGGAAAACACAGGTAGAAGTCCCTCATTGATTCGGTTTTACTACCAGAGATGACCCCTAAAAATGTATGAAGACATTGAAGACAAATGTGGTTTATGAAGATATTCACATTGAAGACTATGACAAAAGAAGACACGTTATGAAGCCTATGGAACTCGAAGACTTAGATCTTTCGTAGTTCTTTTTCTTTTGTGTTGTGTCATAGGAACCACCGTACTGTTAAGTGGGGCCCAGGAGAACCAGTCAGAATGACTGAAGTGATGCCTAAATCAAGAACCTATGTCTTCGAACGAAGACAATAAGAGTGAATCTTGTCCGGAGCCGGACAAGTCAGCTTTGCTTGTAGCCCAAGCAAAGTTGCCATGAGAGTTTGAAATCTGACCGTTGAGACACATGCCAGTTCCTTAGTGACCCAGGGTCATTTCGGACAAATCAGGTCGGGTTGCCAAGTGGCTATAAATAGCCCACCCCCACAACCATAAACGGTTGGCTGCTCAGATTTCAGTGCACGGCTTTTGTCGTTTGAGAGCAACCCACCTCGAAGCCTTTGAGAGAAAATTTCTAGTGAGGAGGAAATCCCTAACCACCCAGAGCCAGAGCAAATTGGGCATCACCTAAGTCTTCTTGTCTGTGTGATCTGAAGAATTATTACACTTGAGGACTGTGAATCCTCCAGACGGTTAGGCGTCACGTTCAGAGCATCCAAGAGACATTGTGGATTGCCAGTGAACGAAGTTTGTGAAGGTTTGGGAGTCTACCTTGAAGACTTACCAGAGTGATTGGGCGAGGACTAAGTGACCTTAGCTCAAGGAGAATACGGTGAGGACTTGGTGTCCTGAATTATGTGTTCAGGACTGGGTGTCCGGGACTGTGTGTCCTAAGGTTTAAATACCTAGCCGCTCCAACCAGACGTACAGTTGTCACAACAACTGGAACTGGTCCAACATATCATTGTCTTCAACGAGTCACTGGTTTCATCTTCACTTCCTTTTCATACTGTTACTCATTGTGAAACCATTGCATGCTTGCTTTATCTTCTGCCTTCACAACATGAATGTATGATCTGTTTGGCTTCATAACTTCTTCCTACCTGATCCTTATTACACTGAAGCTGGTTGTCATTGTGCTTTCACTCTATTGAATACAGGACCATGGCTGGCCTAGTGTAATCTAACTTCCGCTGCATAGTAATAGACATAATCTTCACTGTTTGTCTTCATAACTCTCACGTTTTGAAGACTTTCATAAAAATCGCCTATTCACCCCCCTCTAGTCGATATAACGCACTTTCATCATCCATCAGGATGGGTCTCGCGTGAGACCTGGTCTCATAGAATTCTTTTCCCTAGGATCGTGGCTTTCCTCCCCGTGGAAAGGATGTGGATCGGGCAGGGTTACCCCTCGTGTGACGCGGTCCAAACGACGCGGTCGATCTACCCGGGCCAATTCGGCCCGTGGTTCTCCGACCCGGGGAAATTGCGGGGATCTCCCTGGGATCCCTTGAAACCAAACGAGGCCCGAGGTGGGGAAACCCTCGATCATGCTCGCCTTGTCCTTCTATTTGTTGGTGCCCGTGCGTTGTCTGTTTGAATATTTAGACCATGTATTGTCTTTTTTTGCGGATGACCATGTATAGTCTAACACTACAAATGCTTGTGTGTTGCAACGGATGATAAATTTAGTAGCACTTAGTCCTTTTTAACACTTCTTATATTCAATTTTGACTAACATCAATAAACATGTGTCCTCAGGTATCACTTTTCAGTAAAAGTCACCCTAACATCGTTCGTTGGGATGTTTTTCAGCTCCACACTTTCAACCAATGAAGATATGAACTTGGGAGAATTCCGGAAATTCATTTTGGCTCTAGTTAGCACATCCTCTTGCATGCCAAAAAACAATTTACAAATATGCAAAAATATGAAGAAAAAAATTAGATATGTTCATTGTCACACCCAAATGGTACATGGAAACTTATAGGGGGAAAACTTAAGCACGTTGACTTGTGGAGAAAAAAAGTCAAACATTGAAACTGAATAGAGACCATGGAGGGAGGGTGGATGGGATCAAGACGAGGGTCAGATCGTCAGGTCAACTCCAACGCACGGCCCTAAACGGACGTTCGTTTTGTCCAGATTTCGTCTGTTTGAGGATGGCAATGGGGCTGTATCCGCTCGGATTTGAGTTTCTGTCGGCTGGGCGCCCAACATGTGGCCGCATCTTCGGCCCCATCTCGTCCGCCAGAGGCCAAGTACAACAAAATGAAGCATAGCAAAAAATAGTTTAAATCAAACATATGTTCAAAATAGTCTTTTATTACAATCCAATTAAAATTTTAAAAATATCAAATAGTCTTACAAAACCACTCAAAGTTTGTACACACGAAAAGAGATTAAACTGTAGATCTATTGGTTGCCAATGTGATCCCACATGTGCTCAACCAAGTCATCTTGCAGCTACGTATCAGTGTTCCGATCACGCAACTCATGATGAAATTGGACAAACCGTTCAAAGGTTGCAGGAGGTGGGTGCTCATGCTCAACATTCTCACCCTGGAAATCAAACCCTTGGTCATAGATACTACCATGACGCTCATCCTCAACGATCATGTTGTGCATGATTGCACAAGCAGTCATCACCTCTCAAAGCTTCTAAGTGCTCCATGTCAATGCAGGGTTTCGAACAATACCCAATCGAGACTGAACCACACCAAATGCACGGTCCACATCTTTCCTAGCACTCTGCTGCATTTGGGCAAACCTATGTCTCTTCTCTCCTTGTGGATTGGGTATGGTCTTCACAAGAGTGGACCATTCACTAGTAGAAAAGGGGGCTTTTGTCCTGGTTGGTAACGCCCTTTAGTCCCAGTTTTCGAACCGGGACTAAAGGGTCGGTACTAATGCCTCTCCCCTTTAGTCCCGGTTTAATCCAGAACCGGGACTAAAGGGCGCGGCCACCTGGAGCTCCACCTTTAGTCCCGGTTGGTAACACCAACCGGGACTAAAGGAAATTTTATGAAAAAAAAAATTGAATTTTTTTTAATTTTCAAATTTCTGAATTATTTTAACCTCTAGTGTGTAATCACCACCCCTCATCACTGCTCAATTTATCCTCTAATCACCCCTCATCATTCCAAATCATCTAACTTCCCGAACGATCACCCATCCTCCCACTCCCCCAGCCTGAGCACGCTTAACTTCCGGGTTCTATTCTCTCTCGTTTCCAAGTCTGCACTTGTTGTTTTCCTGACAATAGTAAGATGTCAATCCTATTAACCTTCATGAATTTTGCTTGAGCATGAAGTGACACATTTCACTGTTTGAGTTTGAAACTATTGTTTTAAAAAACAATAATTATTTAGTAACACTAATATTTCTTGAGTAATTAGTTTGACCATTGTTTGACCACAGTTTGACCACAGTTTGACCAGATTTGACCAAAATTCAAAATAACTGAAATAATTATTTAGTAACACTAATATTCTAGAATAATTAGTTTGACCATTGTTTGACGACAGTTTGACCACTGTTTGACCAGATTTGACTAGTAATTTTTTCGATTTTTTCCACTCTAGATCTTAAAAGCCCCGTAAGTTTTTTTCTGTTAGGTTTTTGAGGATTTTGAAAATGTTTAACAACGTTCCCCAGTTAAATTCGGATGTAACTTTTTGAGTAGATGATTTTTCATATAAAAAACTTTTTAATCCGAGTTCGTATGCAAAAGTTATGCCCATTTTACAAATTCCAGAGAGATTTTGCAAATAAAGTCGAAATTCATATTTGTAAATTTTCCCAACAAGTAGACCACATATCACATGGGAAACTTTCTTTTTTGACATTTCCATCATTTTCTTTTGTTTTTTCTAAGGCGGTCCACAGGGGGGGGGGGGGCGTTTGAAAATGGGACCTTTAGTACCGGTTCGTCCCATGAACCGGTACTAATGCCTCAAAACCCATTAGTACCGGTTGGTGGCACCAACCAGTACTAAAGGTCTAACCTTTAGTCCCGGTTGGTGCCACCAACCGGGACTAATGGGCATCGCACCCTTTAGTCCCGGTTCGTGGCACGAACCGGGACTAAAGGGCCCAGGTGAACCGGGACTAATGCCTTAGCCGCACGAACCGGAATAAATGCTCACAGTAGTCCCGGTTCTTGACTGAACCGGGAATAATGGGCTCACCCGGCCTAGACCAAAGCCCTGTTTTCTACTAGTGATTAGGGATACATACCATCAGCTAGATAATATCCCTTGTTGTAATGGTGGCCATTGATCTAAAAGTTGACCTGCGGGCTGTGGCCTTCTGCAAGCCTTGCAAACACTGGAGAATGCTGAAGAACACTAATATCATTGTGAGAACCAGCCATGCCGAAGAAAGAATGCCATATCCAGAGATCTTGTGAAGCCATAGCTTCAAGTATAACAGTGACACCTTTCACATGTTCCTTGTACTGCCCCTGCCAAGCAAATGGACAGTTCTTTCACTTCCAGTGCATACAATCGATATTACCAAGCAGGCCCAGAAAGCCCCTCTCGGCATTAGTCGACAACAACCTCTCTGTATCAACGACAATTGGTTCTCTTAGGTATTCAGGACTGAACACTGCCACCACAGCCTTGCAGAAACTATACATTGAGAGCAGACATGTGGAATCACTCATACGCACATACTCATCCACAAAATCACAAGGAATTCCATATGCAAGCATGCGAATAGCCAGAGTGCATTTCTGATAAGAGGAGAAGCCAATCTTGCTAAGTGTGTCCTCTTTGCATTCAAAGTATGGCTCATATGCAACCACTCCTTCCCGAATACGATTGAACACATGCATCCTCATTTGAAAGTGGTGACAAAATTGATGTGTTTTGTAGAGTGCAGTTCTCTCAAAGTTATCGAAATAGAGAAGGTGGTGGCCTTTCTCCCTATTGCGGTTCAAGGCTGGGGCATGGCCGGGGATTGATCCCCTGAACCGAGGCCGCATCCTACTGATGTGGTCAAGGACGACCAATGCTGCCACCATTATGTCCTCATCGTCCGAGGACGAATCATCCAATGAACAAATGAAGTTATGAAAGAAGTATTCATCTCTGTTATCCATGGTACCTTGCAAGCAAAGCGTCGAACACCTTGCGGGCGTGGTGCAGACGCGGCCAGAAAGAGCACTTCGAGGCCGTTGGTTCGTAGCAAGGTGGACGACCACGGGCGGAGGGTGCAGCGACGACAAGGGAGGAAGAAAAGGGGCTGCTCCACTGATGGGCAAAGCAAGGTGGCGACGGGCGTGGCGGCAGCGATGACGAGGGGCCGAGGGCGAAGCGACGAAAGAGGAGGAAAAAATAGAGTTGTGTCTCCGACGAGCAGGCCAAAGAAGAACAAGGGCACGCGTCCACCCGCGCGTTGTTCATTTGGCCACAAACGCGGCCCAAGTTTGGGCCGGAAATGGGTCAAAAGCGAACTAAAATTGAACATTTGTCTGTTTGCTCCCACGCGTTGGATCAGGCTTAGTGTCCGTTTACCCTCAAACAGACAGGGACGGATGATTTGAGGTCGTGCGCTGGAGTTGGCCTCAGATGGCATCACTACTAGAGAAAATTTTACTACACAAGGTAACAAAAAACTATAGGCCTGCGGCTAGGCTAGGAGGCGCATGCTTGGCCTCCAAATCATCGTCGCGCCATCCGTGCGCGTGTTGGCTTGCGGCCATCCGGTCAAAAAGGTATCCTGCCGAGATGCTGCTGCCCATGTGTGTGCTTGTCCGGATTTTACCTTTGCCACACACGCATGCTACTCCCACTCCTAGATTTGGCGGGGCAAATTAGAGCAACTCCAATGGGGCGACCCATTTCGTCCGCCCATGTCCGTTTGGGTCTGCGCAGACAAAAACGACGGCCCAACGCGGAGACCCATTTCCATTTGCGTTCGCTTTGTGTCCGCGCGGACCCATTTCTGTCCCAAATTTGAGCCCCATTTGGGTCCGAGGCGGACACGAAGCGGACGTTTTCTCTGTCGCTCTCGTCCGTCTGCGTCCGGTCCTGGCCCGCTTGTCACCCACCCATCTCTCTCTCTCTTCATATTTTTACGAGCTGGCCCACTCCCCACCGCTCGAGGCGCACGTTGCTCCGATGCGCCCCTGCTCCGTCCCGCTCGCCGCCGTGCTTGAGCGCCCGTCTCCGCCACGCTCGCTGCCCTGCTCGAGCGCCCCTGCTTCGCACCACTCGCCGCCCATGCTCTGCCCCGCTCGCCGCTCTCAGGGTCCTTGCGTCGCTTCGTATCCCGGAGCAGGAGTTGGTCCGGTGGTGCTCTTCGAGCGGTGGAGGCCGCCAGTGGTGTCGGAGCCGCGAGCCTCCTCCTCCCCGTGCCGTGATGGCCGGCGCGCGCCCTCCTCCATCCGCTATGTTGCCTCTCCCCCCGCGGCATCCGCAGTTCGCACCCGCTGTAGATCTCGAGCTCTCGGCCGCCTCGCTCGCCGCCAATGCATTGGCACGACGCGGCCACGCGAGCTGCGGGCGCGGCGGCGGGACGCGGGTGTGGGAAGGCGATGCGAGCTACGCGCAGGCGGGCTGCGGCAGGACGCGGGAGTGGCAGGCAACGTGAGCTACGCGCAGGCGGGCGGCGGCAGGACGTGGGGGCGACGGCGGGCGCGGTGGCCGCGGCAGGAGCCGCAGGACGGGGGCGCGGCGGGCGCGGTGGCCGCGGCAGGAGACGCAGGACGGGGGCGCGGCGGGCGCGGCAGGAAGCGGGCGCGATGACGGGCGTGGCTGACGCGGGCACGGCTGTCGCAGCGGGAAATGGGCGCATGCGCGATGGCGGGAGCGGGCGAGTGCGGCGGCGGCCGCCGCTGGACACGGGCGCATGCGCGATGGCGGGAGGCCATGGCAAGACGCGGGCGCGATGTCGGGTGCGGCTGGAGCCCGAAGCTTGTGTCGACGAGCAGCTCAGGGCGGTGGCCCGTCAGGTGTTTGAAGAAATGCCTGGATGGACATGTTCAAAATGGGTCTGTTCCGTGTTGGGCACACCGGATGATCCTATTAAAAAGCGGATACGGATGTTCGCTCGGCCGACCCAAACGGACAAAATCCGCGTCCGTTTGGATCGCCCTATTGGAGTTGCTCTTAAAGCTGTGGCATAATTTTTTGTAAAATTTCCGAACGCTCGTAAATTAGTTTAACAGTTGATTACATGTGCATTATACTAGTATCATCTTTTTGACTGAAGTTGCCCTTTGCGAAAATACGGAGGCAAAGGGATGATTGGGAACTATATCAGGATGCAGGCTATCGGCTCCGGAGCTCAAATGCCCTCTGACATACAGTTAAATCAAAATATTATTTAAAAATTCTAAAAAAAATGTGGTAAATTTTGAGAAATATTTCGTGTGATTGGAATTGTTTATTATGAAATGAAATCTGTGGAAGTCATGATAAAATATAGATGCCCAAAAAAGCTATTTTTGAAGCATTTTGCAGTGCTAGTGTTTGTGCCATGACGTCCTTGGTGTCATCTCATGATGAAAATTTTCAAGCACTTACAACATTTCTCAAAGTTGGCCACAAAAATAATACATATTTATTTTTTAATGGATTTCACTATTCGTCCTGAGCTCATCTGAGCTCGAGATCATATCAAGACTTTCGATCTGTATCATGCATACTGCTAATTTCTGATTAATTTGTGTTTTGCGCGTTTCGTTGTGGGTGGACGGTGGCGGTGGTGGCGGGGAGCCGGGGAGATTCTTCCAAGATGTGGTGCTCTCATGGCTGCTTCGCACGTTGGTGTGCATGCGTTGGTGGCGGCGGCGGGGAGATCCTTCCAAGATGTGGTGCTCTCGTGGCTGCTTCGCACGTTGGTGTGCACGCGTTGGTGGCGACTGGCCCGGGTAGGCGGCATAGCATCGGCGTCCTGGCTACATTTGGTGTGACCTAGCCTTGCTTGGTCATCGGAGTAGTGGCCTTCACGACGGGATGCTAGGTGTCGATGGTTCTTAGGATCTTGGCTAGGGAGGCGAAACGTCTCCATCCTTCTGTAAGAATAATGTTCTCCTCATTCTGTTGGTGTGTTAATCGTAGGTGGAGGGTGCGTGGAGTTGGGCTATGATGGGTCATCCGGGATCCTGGCGGTTTAGATTTCTAGTAGACCCGTCATGATACGGTCGGCTATCCTGGTCTTCAGGGTTTCTACAAGCTCTTCTCGTTTTCTTCTTCAAGGCGGTGATTTGCTTCTCAGATCGCACTTGCTGCCTCTCCGGGTCTACATCAACAACTTTGTGGCCACTACTTCTACAGGCAATTCGGCTAAAAATGGTCTACCCCGTCCAGGCGGAAGCCCAAAGGCGGCATAGCTGTCAGCGGATGTAGGAGGGGAAATACTTTGACTCCCCCAACAATGCGAGTGCAATTTTATTTTTTCTGTATAGGTGGGTTTGTAAGGACATGTGCTACTTCATATATGGTCTTAGGCCTTCTCGCAAAAGAAAAAAATAACAATTAATTGATTTTAATAATTGATAGATATGTCTTTTTTAGGGTACACTCCATATTCGTGTAACATGTAAAATGCTGGTAAGTTCTTGGCACTTTTCAACCTTTGGTTCAACACAGAAGTACTCACATAATACCATGGAAAACATTGAAACCATAATGTTTGACATTGTATGTAAATTCTGCATTTTTTGGGAAATGACTATGTTTAAAATTTATTTATATTTTATATGCTAGAAACATTTATGGCCAAATTATTACCCTTGATCAATGGACGACTAAAATTGAATATTACACATAGTGTCTTAAAAGATCTCCGTAAGAGAATTTTTTTTGCATAGAAATTAGTTTATCTGGGATTATAAATATAGGCGATCATCCATCCGCCAGTAGTTTTAATGTCAACGGAAAAGAAAAGGATCTCACTACAAATCAAACGTTAGATTTTGCAGCACGGCAACGCAAACGTCCGAGATGATAAATTATGCTGCTGTGAGGTTAGAAATTTCTTTTAGCAAGCATGGCAAATCCTTGTCATGTTTAGTATTTGGCCAGAAATGGCCATGCTTGCCAAAGAAAATTGTCATCCTCACAACAATATAATTTGCCATAAAAAACACAGGATTTGCCATGCCTAAAAATCTGATGTCAGATTTTTAGCATTTGCAAAAGAAAAACTTGTGTTGTTGAGCTTCGTTGGAGATTTGCTAGTGAGCTGTGCGTCGATGCGATCCGATCAATCATGAGGATTGCCAAAGAAAAGATTATTAGAAAGGGGGTTGTTTTGCGTTGCATGGGCGCCATGTGTCCACCTACTGATTGCTTATGCACAGTGTTAGCTAAGCTAAAAGAGATTTGTACTTGGTGGTTTTGTGTATCATGTGTGCCCTGCCCGGGGCGGTGCAGGTTAACGTTAATTGCCCAAAAAAAATTAGAGTGAGGGATGTTGCATTTTGAGGTGGCACATGACTTGGGGTGGTTGGCATTGGACCATTTTTACACTATTGTTACGGCCAGGGCCAGCCAGTACTTGGATCAAGAGTGGATACGTAGTGAAAGGCAAATCGATGGCATATTTCTTGTAAGAAAAATGAAAATGAAGACGCGGACTCTCCGGCAGTTCACATGCATGCAAATGATTATGTGGGCTGTGTTGCCCTGTTGTGAGGTTAATCATGCTTGGATCTGTGATTTAACTAGCTAATAATGCACTGGCGTAGCATGCCTTATGAAGATTCTTTTGGATGGGATGACGGTAGATGGATGATGGATGACATGG
>NC_041382.1:5965103-5999648 GCF_002162155.2 Triticum dicoccoides | reverse complement strand
GGGGGGGACCTACTGCTGCTAGTGGGTGTGGCCGTGTGGGTGGCATTCTACAATAGTGACCAGGTTGTGCCCTACCGCATGCGGGCTGGTTTCACTGGCTACCCACTGGCGCGCCATCTGTCCTCTCTTTAGCTATCTTAGAGGGTGCTTGGATCCAAGGTATTATTTTTAGTTTGATTAAAATTAATCTCTTTGAGAGGCTAAAGTTCCAAGCACACCTGACTAAAGAGAGGCTAGGACTAGTCTTGAGGCTAAAATTTTTTAGTCATAGGAAACCTACTAAAATATGTATTAGCCCTCTTTCTTCTCATTTAATGCCTCTCCTTTAACACATGCAAGTTCTGGATTGGAGAGTTTGGAGGATAATAAATGCTCAATAACTTGATTTTAGTCTCTTTAGTATTTGGATCCAAGCATGGGTGAGGCTAGCAAGTTTTAGTCTCACTACTTTTAGTTATGGGACTAAAACGTATCCAAGCACCCTCTCAAATTATTGACCACTGGAGTACAAGTGTTAAAGTCGTGTTTTTTCACAAAGTTACGGCTAGTAAATCATGCAGGCTTGGATCTGTTTCCAGTACCAGTACTATGTCCTCTCCGTTTTCCCATGCCCCTGGTCCTCGGATACTTTTAGCGGCCATGGTACTAGTACTCCTTCCTCCGTTTGATAACGCAATGCATATAGTATAATTTATAAAAAAGATCGAACCTCACAAAATTTGACCACTTTATGAATACAAATTTTTTACATCTAAAATGCTAAACATATATCAAATGTTGTGCACATCATATGTTGACATATTACGTCGGATCTCCCAGCATTACATCTAAAACGCTGGGAGGAACGTAATATGTCGATATATACTGTGCACAACAAATGTCTATCGACACAGACAGCCGTGCCCACTGGTGCAGTGCAACACTGGGAGAATCTGACGTGTATTGTGTGTGCTTCTAATATGTACTAAAACTATGTCTATATACATCCGTATGTAGTTAATATTGGAATCTCTAAAATGACTTATATTTAAGACACGAACGAAGCGAGTACGTAGTACTGTATATGAAACGCCGAATGCCGATTCGTATCGCTCGTACATCATCATCCTGGTGGCGCGTGCGGGCACATGGTACCATCGCGGACATAGACTTTTTTAAAGGAGGGTAGCCCCCGGCCACTGCATCAAAGTGATGCATCCAACCATTTTATTAATCAATAATTTAAGCAAAAGCAAAGTCTGTAGTTTAATAGAGCTTACAAAAGGAGCACAAAACAAATGAAGATAAAAATTGCAACTGGCGAAACAGAACTAGATAACTAAACACCTATTATATTATTGCACACGGATTGCGAACAGACGGTGACTCGTCAAGCATGTATACGACGCACTCTAGGCAGAGTGAGTACTAGCGAACAGTTATTCTGCCTCCGTCGGTGCTCTGGCTCTGCCTGCTGCTGGCCGTGCGCGTGCGGGCACAGTTGGGACGTCGTACGGAGGTGCAGTGGTTGGGGTCAACGAAGGCGGCAAGGAAGGAAGCAGGAGATGGATCGGCCGGCTGGGTTCGCTGCACGCACTAGCAGCAATAGTACGTACTCCAAAGCGCGTACGTAGCACAAAAGAACTCGAACAGAGCAGATGCATCATGCATAGTGTGTGTGGCCTTGTAATACTGTTTGACATTGGTTTGCACCGGTCGCTAGCTATAGCTCGGTGTGCTGAGCTGGGGCCAAGGCACCCATGGCTATAGGTAAGGTAGGTGATGGGCACGGAGCCATGCATGGTCCATGCACAGACGCACTCATTGCTGCAACCATTTACTCCCTCTGTTCCAAAATAGATGACCCAACTTTGTACAGAAGTTAGTACAAAGTTGGGTCATCTATTTTGGAACGGAGGGAGTATTTATGTACGTATATGTATGGGTGGCCTTTTCTTCCTTGCAGAGGGATGGACCGATCGGAGCAAAGCAGGAAACTTCCTTCCTTGCCGATTGTTGCCGTATAATGTGTTGCTTTAGTCTTTTTCATCAAATCAATTTTTTTATTACATTAATTAGAGCATGCATTTCTACGCCGATCAACCATCATCGAAAGGAATGGCGGATCGACAGACGGCGATGTGCGCGCGTGCGGCATATTCATGGATGGGCATTTGTTGTGCACAGGTCAGCACGTCGTGGTCGGCATCGCTCGTGCACGTGCGCATGCATATCCATATCCATATCTATCCGATCCAGCCCTGCGCGCCCATCTCATTAATCAAGCAGCATTACAAAAGCTGGCAGTTATTTTGGAAAAAAATATAAATAATTAATAAAGTACTGAATATACATATAAATGCACTACTAGATTTGTTTGGGGGGACATGGCCCCCACCACACCACCCCTAGATCTGCCACTCGCACGGAAAAATTGCACACGAGCGGGGAATGTCTCTCCTCAATCGGTCTCAGGTGGGTTATGCTCCCCTAGGAGCCTCCCTTTGGTACTTCCTTGGCCCATCGTGTGTCTTCTGGTCTAAGAAAAATCTATAAAAAGTTTCGCTGCCTTTGGACTCCGTTTGGTATTGATTTTCTATGAAGTAATAAACAAGCAAAAACAACAACTAGCACTGGGCACTATGTCAATAGGTTAGTCCCAATAATAATACAAAGTTGCTTTAAAATGATTGTAAAACATCCAAGATTGATAATATAACAGCATGGAACAATAAAAAATTATAGATACGTTGGAGACGTATCAACCGTCACCTATCCGATGGATCAGCCTTGTCTCCAAAGCCTTCCTGCCCGCTATGATTGCTTTGCAGGTAGAGGAGGCCCGCTTGAGGATTGAAGCTTGGAGAAAATTTGAGTGTGGTCAGTATTTGCTTTTCAACACCGGTGAACACAAAGAGTTTGGGTTAGTCAGGAGATGTCATCCTTGTTTACCAAGCATTGTGAGATTGAATAATTGGGGGGTCCCAAAAACCCAAGCCGCCTTTGATTCTTGGCTCTGTCAATTTATCCCACGCCAGCCAGTGTACGGATCTCTTATCAATGGAGCTTCCCCACCAGTACTTGGCCATTGGCGAAGTGATATCCTTACAAACTTTCTTGGTCAGCTGGAAACAACTCATATTGTATGTTGGGATTGCTTGAGCAATAGATTTTAGTAGGACCTCCCTTCCTGCACAGGCTAGGCTCCTTTCTAACCATCCACTTATCTTGCTACGGATACACTCACTAATATGATGGAAGGTACCGCTAGTGATTCTTCAAATGGCTGTGGGTAAGCCTAGGTAGCGCTCGGAGAACGCTTTAGCTGAGATCCCGAGCACTTGTTTGATATGCGCGCGGAGGGGCTACCTCGAATTGCCACTAAATAAAATGGAGCACTTTTCCTTGTTCACTGCTTGACCTGCGTAGTCAGCGTAGATTCAAAGGATTTCATTGAGGCTCTCTGCACTTTGGGTCTTAGCACCGAGAAAGATGAGACTGTCATCAGCAAATAAAAGATGACTAACACATAGTGCATATATACTCACACGGATGCCTTTGTCGATGCGTGCACCACCATAGTTGTTGAGAAGTGATGTGAGTACTTTGCAAACAAGGAACATGTACAGTGAGACTGGGCAGCCATGCCGTAGCCCTCTGGCTGGGTTAAAGTATGGCAGCAACTAACCGTTGACCTTGATTGTGAATCTCACGGAAGTGACGCATTTCATTATCAGACTGATGAAGCGGTCACTGAAGCCCAATTGTACCATCATGGCTTCAAGGTAATGCCACTCCACACGATCATACGCCTTGAGCATATCCAGTTTGACAGCACAACTATAGTTCTTGCCCTTCTTTCTTCTTCTAATAGCATGGATACACTCGTAGGGCGCCACTAGGATGTTGTACGTGATCAAGCGTCCCGGCACAAAAGCTCTCTACTCGTCCCCTATGACATCACCCAGTATGAGGCGGAGTCGGTTTGCCACAGCCTTGATAGCAATTTTGTACAAGACTGGACACAAAGCTATTGGTCGAGACTGAGAAATCTTATGTGGGTACCTGACTTTGGGATCAGCGTGATGGACGTATCATTCAGCCCCAAACGGAGCTCCCCTCCATTCTGAAAGCTTAGTATAGCCAAGGTAATATCACACCCAATGACATCCCTGTGTCGTTGGTAGAATTCGGCTGTGAAGCCATCCACTCCCGGCACTTTCGAGGATGCCATTTCGAATAATGCAGCCTTTACCTCAGCTATGGCGTACTCCTTCTCGAACATGTAGTTCAGGTCAGCAGACACCCGAGGCTCGATGCAATGCAACAGCTCCTCCATCGGTATGTACCCTTGTGATTGATACAGTGCATGACAGAATGAGGCTATTTCATCTTTCACCTCCAGTAGATCATTATAAGTGTGACCATTAGCACTCTCCAGTGAGGTAATGCAATTGGTCCTCTGGCGTTGTCGTGCTTGTGCCTGAAAATAGCTCGTGTTTCTGTCTCTGGCATGTAGCCACAACACGTGAGACCTCTTCTAAAGCCAAATTTCCTCTTTCCGCAGTCCCTCCCGCAACTGTGAGGCGACCGCCTTTACTTCGTCAGGGGAATCGCGCTGTACCAAAGCAGTTCACAGACGATCAAGCCGCTGCTGAAGCTTTCAAACTTTTTGTTTCATATTTCCAAACTCTTTCTGCGCCCATGAGCCTAGCTGTTGCTGGACATCTGAAAGAGCGTCAACAATGCCCTGCAGACCCCGCTGACATGCTCCTAATTGCTACATATTTTGAACCTTGTCATCGTAGTACACATGTGTTTGCCGAACATTTTCATAGCGGAATGAGTGTGGTTCTCGTGACCAGCCTGTCGTTGCCTGAGTGCGACATTCAGCCAAGACGAAACAATGATCCGACTCTACGCTGCTCGTGTGTTTAACATTGGTGAGATCAAACACCTGAAGAAAATCAGCATTGGCAAAGGCTCTGTCGAGCCACGCTTTAACACTCATACTGCCTTGCTGCCCATTATCCCATGTGAAAGGGACGCCGCACCACCCCAAGTCCTGGAGTGCGCAATCTGAGATTGCCTCATGGAAAGCATGCATTTGTCTTTCCGGTCTAGCATTCACACCAAAGTGCTCATTCGCATGCAGGGTTTCATTAAAATCTCCCATGCACATCCATGCCCTATGCTGAATAGAAAAAAGAGTATGAAGGAACCGCCAGTTGTGGTGTCTATTCTCCACATGGGGCTCACCGTAAAAACCAGTGAAACATCAGCATGTATTATTCTGTGTGACCTTCACACCAACATGAGACCTACTAAAATTTTCCAAACTTACATCAACATCTTTTGACCAGAAAAGACCAATACCTCCACTAAGCCCATTGCTATCGCCGGCAAAACATCCATGAAAGCCTAACGTGGTTTTCATATCTTCAACTCGTTTTCCCCTGATCTTTGTTTCCATCATGAATAGCAGGGTGGGACCTTCTTGCTTCACTAGCTTGCGAAGCTCCCGAACCGCCGCAGGGTTCCCAAGCCTTCGACAGTTCCAGCTCATAGCATTCACTCACTCTGGCAGGGCTGACTCGCAGCCGCTGCCGAGGATTCAGAAGATGGTCGAGTGGACTTTTTCTTCTTTGGTTCCTGATGACCCACAAGTATAGGGGATCAATCGTAGTCCTTTCGATAAGTAAGAGTGTCGAACCCAACGAGTAGCAGAAGTTAATGACAAGTGGTTTTCAGCAAGGTATTTTCTGCAAGCACTGAAATTGTCAGTAACAAGTAGTTTAATAGCAAGATAATTTGTGACAAGCAAGTAAAGGTAACGGTAAGTAAAGTGCAGCAAGGTAGCCCAATCCTTTTGTGGCAAAGGACAGGCCAAAATGGTTTCTTATAATAAACAAAGTGTTCTTAAGGGTACACGGGAATTTCAGCTAGTCACTTTCATCATGTTGATTTGATTGTATTCGCTACTTTGATAATTTGATAGGTGGGTGGAGTGGTGCTTACGTGTTGTTCTTACTTGAACAAACCTCCTACTTATGATTAACCCCCTCGCAAGCATCCGCAACTACCAGAAAATTATTACGATAAAATCTAACCATAGCATTAAACTTTTGGGTCCAAATCGGTCCCTTACGAAGTAGCGCATAAACTATGGTTTAATCTCCTGTCACTCTAGAAACCCATCATCTAATAGTTACTCCACAATGCATTCCCTTAGGCCCAAATATGATGAAGTGCCATGTAGTCGATGTTCACATGACACCACTAAGGGAATCACAACATACATATCATCAAAATATCGAACACATATTAAGTTCACATGATTACTTGCAACAAGATTTTTCATGTGACCTCAAGAACAAAAGTAACTACTCACAAATGATAATCATGCTCAAGATCAGCGGGGTGTTAAATAGCATAATGGATCTGAACATATAATCTTCCACCAAATAAACCATATAGTAATCAAGTACAAGATGTAATCAACACTACTAGTCACCCACAAGCACCAATCTAAGGTTCCGGTACAAAGATTGAACACAAGAAATGAACTAGGGTTTGAGAGGGGATGGTGCTGTTGAAAATTTTGGGGGAGATTACCCTCCCGAAGATGAGAGAATTGTTGGTGATGATGATGACAATGATTTCCCTCTCCAGGAGCGAAGTTCCCCAGGTGGAATCACCCCGCCAGAGGGCAAAAGTGCCCCTGCCCAAGTTCTGCCTGGAGACGGCAGCGCTTCATCCTGAAGTCCTCATCTTATTTTTCTAGGTCAAAATGACTTATATACCAGAAGAGGGGCACCGAAGGTGGGCCGAGGAGGGCACAACCTACCAGGGCGCGCCTGGGCTCCCTGGCACGCCCAGGTGGATTGTACCCACCTGGTGGGCTCCCTGTGGTAGTTATTTGCTCCATTATTCTTCATATATTCCAAAACAATTCTCCATAAATTTTCAGCTCATTTGGAGATGTGCAGAATAGGTAACTCTGACGTAGCTTTTTCAGGTCCAGAATTCCAGCAACCGGCATTGTCCCTCTTTGTGTAAACCTTGCATATTATGAGAGAAAATGCATTAGAATTACTCCATAAAGTATTATTATGCATAAAACATTATAAATAACAGCAGGAAAACATGATGCAAAATGGACGTATCAGTTCCCTCTCGGGGAGAGACTTAGTCAGGTTCGCTGTATCTTGAGCAATTGGTTCAGGCACACCCTCTCCGATGACCTTGCTGGCAGTAGGTTCGCCGTGCTCTGTGTTGGCCACGGGTTGCCTCACTACCTGGCGGTAAACCTGAGTCATTTGCGGCCCACCTTTGCGCTTAAGTGGCACCGGATTTTTGAAAGGGGATGTCACCTCTGACCCTCCTTTCTGTTGAGAGCTTGATGACTGGGATTTCCATCGTGCTATGTTGTTTCTCATACTTTCCCTGCATCGTGTTCTCTCCAAAATTTGCCTTCCTACGATCTTCCAACTCCTGTAAAGAGGCCTTGAACGGGAGGTCGCCGTTCTCATTTCTAGTCCCAGGAGTGGGGCGGAAGAGGTCTGAATTGTTGGGGATCGTAGCAGAAATTTAAAATTTTCTACGCATCATCAAGATCAATCTATGGAGTAATATAGCAACGAGGGGAAGGAGAGTGCATCTACATACCCTTGTAGATCGCTAAGCGAAAGCGTTCAAGTGAACGGGATTGATGGAGTCGTACTCGTCGTGATCCAAATCACCGATGATCCTAGCGCCGAACGGATGGCACCTCCGCGTTCAACACACGTACGGAACGGAGACGTATCCCACGCCTTGATCCAACAAGGAGGAGGGAGAGGTTGAGGAAGAGAGTCCAACAGCAGCACGACGGCGTGGTGGTGATGGAGTGGCAGTTCTCCGGCAGGGCTTCGCCAAGCTCACGCGGAGGAGGAGAGGTATTGGAGGGGAGGGGCTGCGCCAGGTTCAAGGGTGTGGCCGCCCTCCCACCCCTCCACTATTTATAGGTGGGAGAGAGGGGGCTGGCCCCCCTAGATCTCATCTAGGGTTGGGGCGGCGGCCAAGGGGGGAGGAGTGCCTCCCAAGTCAAGTGTAGGCCCTCCCCCTTAGGGTTTCCCCACTCCCATGCGCATGGGCCTTGGGGGGCTGCTGCCCTAGGCCCAAGGTTAGAGCGCCCCCCTACAGCCCATGCTGCTATATTGGACGTGGTGGAACATTTTCCGGACCTCCGGACCCCTCCGGAATCCTCCGGAACCTTCCGGAAGCTTCCCGGTACAATATCGGAAAAAATCGAACTTTTCCCGGAACCCGAACAACAACTTTCCATATATAAATCTTTACCTCTGGACCATTCCGGAACTCCTCGTGACGTCCGGGATCTCATCCGGGACTCCGAACAACATTCGGTAATCACATACAAGTCTTCCTAATAACCCTAGCGTCATCGAACCTTAAGTGTGTAGACCCTATGGGTTCGGGAACCATGTAGACATGACCGAGACAACTCTCCGGCCAATAACCAATAGCGGGATCTGGATACCCATGTTGGCTCCCACATGTTCCACGATGATCTCATCGGATGAACCACGATGTCGAGGATTCAATCAATCTCGTATTCAATTCCCTTTGTCCAGCGGTATTGTACTTGCCCGAGATTCGATCGACGGTATCCCGATACCTTGTTCAATCTCGTTACCGGCAAGTCTCTTTACTCGTTCTGTAACTCATCATCCCGTGATCAACTCCTTGGTCACATTGTGCACATTATGATGATGTCCTACCGAGTGGGCCCAGAGATACCTCTCCGTTACACGGAGTGACAAATCCCAGTCTCGATTCGTGCCAACCCAACAGACACTTTCGGAGATACCTGTAGTGAACCTTTATAGCCACCCAGTTACGTTGTGACGTTTGGCACACCCAAAGCACTCCTATGGTATCCGGGAGTTGCACAATCTCATGGTCTAAGGAAATGATACTTGACAATAGAAAAGCTTTAGCATACAAACTACACGATCTTTGTGCTAGGCTTAGGACTGGGTCTTGTCCATCACATCATTCTCCTAATGATGTGATCCCATTATCAACGACATCCAATGTCCATGGTCAGGAAACCGTAACCATCTATTGATCAACGAGCTAGTCAACTAGAGGCTTACTAGGGACATGGTGTTGTCTATGTATCCACACATGTATCTGAGTTTCCTATCAATACAATTCTAGCATGGATAATAAACGATTATCATGAACAATGAAATATAATAATAATAACTAATTTATTATTGCCTCTAGGGCATATTTCCAACAGTCTCCCACTTGCACTAGAGTCAATAATCTAGTTCACATCGCCATGTGATTAACACTCACAGGTCACATTGCCATGTGACCAACATCCAAAGAGTTTACTAGAGTCACTAATCTAGTTCACATCACTATGTGATTAGTACTCAATGAGTTCTGGGTTTGATCATGTTATGCTTGTGAGAGAGGTTGTAGTCAACAGGTCTTGCCATATTCAGATCCCTATGTATTTTGCAAAACTTTATATCGTAGATGCTGCTACCACGTTCCACTTGGAGCTATTCCAAATTATTGCTCCATTATACGTATCCGATATCTCTACTTAGAGCTATCCGGATAGGTGTTAAGCTTGCATCGACGTAAATCTTTATGTCGAACTCTTTATCACCTCCATAACTGAGAAACATTTTCTTATTCCTCTAAGGATAATTTTGACTGCTATCTGGTGATCCACTCCTAGATCACCTTTGTACCCTCTTGCCAGACATTTGGCAAGGCACACATTAGGTGCGGTACTTCAGCATGGCATACCGTATAGAGCCTATGACAAGAGCATAGGGGACGACCTTCGTCCTTCTTCTTTCTTCTGCTGTGGTCAAGCTTTGAGTCTTACTCAACTTCACACCTTACAACTCAGGTAAGAACCCCTTCTTTGACTGATCTATTTTGAACTCCTTCAAAAGCATGTCAAGGTGTGCGTTCTTTGAAAGTATCATCAGGCGTTTCGATCTATCTCTATAGATCTTGATGCCCAATATGTAAGCAGCTTTATCCAGGTCTTCCTTTGAAAAACACTCTTCAAACAACGGTTTATGCTTTCCAGAAATTCTACATCATTTCGAATCAACAATATGTCATCCACATATACTTATCAGAAATGTTGTAGTGCTCCCACTCACTTTCTTGTAAATACAAGTTTCTAGCAAACATTGTATAAACCTAAAAGCTTTGATCACTACATCAAAGCACATATTTTGACTCCGAGATGCTTGCTCTAGTCCATAGAAGGATCGCTGGAGCCAGCATACCGTTTAGCATCCTTAGGATCGACAAAACCTTTGATTGTATCACATACAAGTTTTTCTTACGAAAACTGGTAAGAAAACTTGTTTTGACATCCATCTGTCAGATTTCATAATCGAAAAATACAGCTAATGCTAACATGATTCCGACGGACTTAAGCATCGCTACGGGTGAGAAATTCTCATCATAGTCAACTCCTTGAACTTGTGAAAAGACTCTTTCCCACAAGTCGAGCTTCATAGACGGTAACATTACTGCCCATGTCCGTCTTCTTCTTAAAGATCCATTTATCTCAATGGCTCGCTGATCATCGGGCAAGTCTACCAAAGTCCATACTCTGTTCTGATACATGGATTCTATCTCAGATTTCATGGCTTCTAACCATTTGTCGGAATACGGGCCCACCATCGCTTCTCCATAGCTCGTAGGTTCATTGTTGTCCAACAACATGATATCTGAGACAGGATTACCGTACCACTTAGGAGTAGTACATATCCTTGTCGACCTACGAGGTTCGATAGCAACTTAATCCGAAGCTTCATGATCAGTATCACTAACTTCCTATTCAATAGATGTAGGCGCCACAGAAAACATCTTTCTATGTTGCATCACTTTCCAGTTGAAGTAAAGGTTCGACAACCTCATCAAGTTCTATCTTCCTCCCACTCAATTCTTTCGAGAGAAACTCCTTCTCGAGAAAGGACCCGTTCTTAGCGACAAACAATTTGCCCTCGGATCTGAGATAGAAGGTGTACCCAACTGTCACCTTTGGGTATCCTATGAAGATGTGTTTGTCCGCTTTGGGTTCGAGCTTGTCCAGCTGAAGCCTTAAGCATCGCAGCCCCAAACATTAACAAATGACAACTTTGGTTTCTTGCCAAACCAATGTTCACACGACGTCATCTCAATGGACTTAGATGGTGTCCTATCTAAAGTGAATGCAGCTGTCTCTAACGCATATCCTCAAAATGAAAAACGGTAGATCGGTAAGAGACATCATAGATCGCACCATATCTCATAAGGTTCGATTATGACGTACGGACACACCATTTATCTGTGGTGTTCCAGGTGGCTTCAACTGTGAAACAATTCCACAATGTCTTAAGTGATTGCCAAACTCATAACTCAGAAAATCCACTTTTGATCAGATCATGGGAACATGATCTTCTTGTTATGATGATTCTTAACTTCACTCTGAAATCGCTTGAACTTTTCAAACGTTTCAGACTTGTGCTTCATTAAGTAAATATACCTATATCTACCCAAATCGTTAGTGAAGATGAGAAAATAGCGATATCCACCGCACGCTTCAATTCTCATTGGATCACACGCATCAGTATGTATGATTTCCAACAAGTCACTTGTCCGTTTCATTGTACCTGAAAATGGGGTCTTAGTCATCTAGCCCATGAGGCATGGCTCGCATGTGTCAAGCGATTCAAAATCAAGTGACTCCAAACATCCATCGACATGGAGTTTCTTCATGCATCTTACGCCAATATGACCTAAGCGGCAGTGCCACAAGAAAGTGGTACTATCATTATTAACTCTACATCTTTTGGCGTGAACATGTGTATTACCACGACCGAGATTCAATGAACCATTCACATAGGGTGCATGACCATGAAAGGTATCATTCATGTAAACAGAATAACCATTATTCTCTAACTTAAATGAATGATCGTATTGCAATGAACATGATCTAATCATATTCATGCTCAACGTAGACACCTGATAATATTTATCTAGGTTCAATACTAATCCCGAAGGCATATGGAGCGTGCAATGGTGATCTCATCAACTTTGGAAACACTTCCAACACACATCATCACCTCGCCCTTAGCCAGTCTCCGTTTAGTCCGTAGCTTTTGCTTCAAGTCACCAATAATAGTAACTGAACCGGTATCCAATACCCAGGTGCTACCAGGAGTACTAGTGAGGTACACATTAATAACATGTATATACTTTGAAGTTGCCAGCCTTCTTATCTACCATGCATTTGGGGTAATTCCGCTACCACTGACCATTCCCCTTACAATAGAAGCATTTAGTCTCGGGTTTGGGTTCAACCTTGGGTTCCTTCACTGGAACGGCAACTGGTTTGCCATCCATGAAGTTTCCCTTCTATCCCTTGCCCTTCTTGAAACCAGTGGTCTTGTCAAACCATCAACACTTGATGCTCCTTCTTGATTTCTTCCTTTTTGCGGTCTTAATCACCGCAAACAGCTCCGGGATCAAATCCATCCCTTGGATGTCATAGTTCATCACGAAGATCTAGTAGCTTAGTGATAGTGTCTAGAGAAATCTATCAATCACTATCTTATCTGGAAGTTTAACTCCCACTTGATTTAAGTGATTGTAGCACCCAGACATTCTGAGCACATGCTCACTAGCTGAGCTATTCTCCTCCATCTTGTTGGCAAAAGAACTTGTCAGAGGTCTCACACCTCTCAACACGGGCATGAGCCTGAAATCCCAATTTCAGCTCTTGGAACCTCTCATATGTTCTATGGCGTTCAAAACGTCATTGGAATCCCGATTCTAAGCCGTAAAGTATGGTGCACTAAACTATCAAGTAGTCATCAGGATGTGTCTGTCAGGTGTTCACAACATCCACAGACGACGTTGTAGGGGTTTGCACATCGAGCGGTGCATCAAGGACGTAAGCCTTCTGTGTACCAGTGAGGACACTCCTCGGACTACGGACCTAGTCCGCATCATTGCTTACAATATATTTCAACTTGGTCTTTCTCTAGGAACGTATTGAAACAGGGAGCTACAACGTGAGCTATTCATCTACACCATATTTACAAAGACAATTTAGACTATGTTCATGATAATTGAGTTCATCTAATCAAATTATTTAATGAACTCCCACTCAGATAGACATCCCTCTAGTCATCTAAGTGAAACATGATCCGAATCGACTAGGCCGTGTCCGATCATCACGTGAGACGGACTAGTCATCAACGGTGAACATCTCATGTTGATCGTATCTTCTATACGACTCATGTTCGACCTTTCGGTCTTCCGTGTTCCGAGGCCATGTCTGTACATGCTAGGCTCGTCAAGTCAACCTAAGTGTTTCGCATGTGTTCCGAGGCCATGTCTGTACATGCTAGGCTCGTCAACACCCGTTGTATTCGAACGTTAGAATCTATCACACCCGATCATCACGTGGTGCTTCCAAACAACAAACCTTCGCAACGGTGCACAGTTAGGGGGAACACTTTTCTTGAAATTTTAGTGAGGGACCATCTTATTTAAGCTACTGTCGTTCTAAGAAAATAAGATGTAAAACATGATAAACATCACATGCAATCAAATAGTGACATGATATGGCCAATATCATTTTGCTCCTTTTGATCTCCATCTTCGGGGCTCCATGATCATCGTTGTCACCGGCATGACACCATGATCTCCATCATCATGATCTCCATCATCTTGTCTTCTTGAAGTTGTCTCGTCATCTATTACTTCTACTACTATGGCTAACGCTTTAGCAATAAAGTAAAGTAATTACATGACGTTTATGTTGACACGCAGGTCATAAATAAATTAAGACAACTCCTATGGCTCCTGCCGGTTGTCATACTCATCGACATGCAAGTCGTGATTCCTATTACAAGAACATGATCAATCTCATACATCACATATATCATTCATCACATCCTTTTGGCCATATCACATCACAAGGCATATGCTGCAAAAACAAGTTAGACGTCCTCTAATTGTTGTTGCAAGTTTTTACGTGGCTGCTATAGGTTTCTAGCAAGAACGTTTCTTACCTACGCCAAAACCACACCATGATATGCCAATTTCTATTTACCCTTCATAAGGACCCTTTTCATCAAATCCGATCCGACTAAAGTGGGAGAGACAGACACCCGCTAGCCACCTTATGCAACTATTGCATGTCAGTCGGTGGAACCAGTCTCACGTAAGAGTACGTGTAAGGTCGGTCCGGGCCGCTTCATCCCACGATGCCGCCGAATCAAGATAACACTATTAACGGCAAGTAAATTGAAAATATCGACACCCACAACTGCTTTGTGTTCTACTCGTGCATAGAAACTACGCATAGACCTAGCTCATGATGCCACTATTGGGGATCGTAGCAGAAATTTAAAATTTTCTACGCATCACCAAGATCAATCTATGGAATAATCTAGCAACGAGGGGAAGGAGAGTGCATCTACATACCCTTGTAGATCGCTAAGCGGAAGCGTTCAAGTGAACGGGGTTGATGGAGTCGTACTCGTCGTGATCCAAATCACCGATGATCCTAGCGCCGAACGGACGGCACCTCCGCGTTCAACACACGTACGGAACGGAGACGTCTCCCATGCCTTGATCCAGCAAGGAGGAGGGAGAGGTTGAGGAAGAGAGTCCAACAGCAGCACAACGGCGTGCTGGTGATGGAGTGGCAGTTCTCCGGCAGGGCTTCGCCAAGCTCACGCGGAGGAGGAGAGGTATTGGAGGGGAGGGGCTGCGCCAGGTTCAAGGGTGTGGCCGCCCTCCCACCCCTCCACTATTTATAGGTGGGGAGAGAGGGGGCCGGCCCCCTAGATCTCATCTAGGGTTGGGGCGGCGGCCAAGGGGGGGAGGAGTGCCTCCCAAGTCAAGTGGAGGCCCTCCCCCTTAGGGTTTTCTTTCTCCCATGCACATGGGCCTTGGGGGGGGCTGGTGCCCTTGGCCCATTAAGGTTAGGGCGCCCCCTACAGACCATGCTGCTATATTGGACGTGGTGGAACATTTTCCGGACCTCCGGAATCCTCCGGAAGCTTCCCGGTACAATACCGAAAAAAACCGAACTTTTCCCGGAACCCGAACAACAACTTTCCATATATAAATATTTACCTCCAGACCATTCCGGAACTCCTCGTGACATCCGGGATCTCATCCGGGACTCCGAACAACATTCAGTAATCACATACAAGTCTTCCTAAGAACCCTAGCATCATCGAACCTTAAGTGTGTAGACCCTACGGGTTCGGGAACCATGCAGACATGACCGAGACAACTCTCCGGCCAATAACCAACAGTGGGATCTGGATACCCATGTTGGCTCCCACATGTTCCACGATGTCGAGGATTCAATCAATACTGTATTCAATTCCCTTTGTCCAGCGGTATTGTACTTGCCCGAGATTCGATCGTCGGTATCCCGATACCTTGTTCAGTCTCGTTACCGGCAAGTCTCTTTACTCGTTTCGTAACACATCATCCCGTGATCAACTCCTTGGTCACATTGTGCACATTATGATGATGTCCTACCGAGTGGGCCCAGAGATACCTCTCCGTTACACGGAGTGACAAATCCCAGTCTCGATTCGTGCCAACCCAACAGACACTTTCGGAGATACCTGTAGTGAACCTTTATAGCCACCCAGTTACGTTGTGACGTTTGGCACACCCAAAGCACTCCTATGGTATCCGGGAGTTGCGCAATCTCATGGTCTAAGGAAATGATACTTGACAATAGAAAAGCTTTAGCATACGAACTACACGATCTTTGTGCTAGGCTTAGGATTGGGTCTTGTCCATCACATCATTCTCCTAATGATGTGATCCCGTTATCAACGACATCCAATGTCCATGGTCAGGAAACCGTAACCATCTATTGATCAACGAGCTAGTCAACTAGAGGCTTACTAGGAACATGGTGTTGTTTATGTATCCACACATGTATCTGAGTTTCCTATCAATACAATTCTAGCATGGATAATAAATGATTATCATGAACAATGAAATATAATAATAATAACTAATTTATTATTGCCTCTATGGCATATTTCCAACATGAATGACCAAGCCGACCATAAGAGAAGCAGGATTGTGGGATTTGTTCATATTCGATGTCATACCGATTTGTGCTCTTTCTCTTTGCCGAATTGGTCAGGATCCATCTGCGGAGGGATTTCTGGACGTCAATCGTTACCCTAGCTCGCAAGAAGCCTCCCACTAGATCAACTTGGACAACAGAAGACTTATCGACTTGCTGAGCTATTGCCAAACCACGGATTTTGTTCCTCAGATTATAGGGTAAGTTAACTACCCGAATCCATACTGGGAATTTATCAAACTTGAGTTCTGAAGGTTGCATTTGTTCTTCAAATTCCTCTAAGATCACCGCATGCTTGCTGATATGCCATGGGGATCCCTCCCAGACCCGATCTCTATCACGCTTGAATTCGAATTCCACAACAAACATGTTTTCTCCAAGAGGTCAAAAGGACAAGCCTCTAGGGTTCCCCCATGCAGGGCGCAGTGCATTCGAAATTGTTTGGATGTGGAAGAGATTCCTAAACAGCACCTTGCTCGCAAGGAGCCACTTCGGTGGAGAGCCATCGTCGGAGTCATCGATCACCAAGGGTGTCGCTTCCTCCCCATAGATATCCAATTTTCCGAGTGCCTCCTCCATCTGTGCTCGAGCCGAGGGAGGGGAGAGGGCGCCGCCATTTCGCCGTCAGTTCCCACCAGGTGCCGAAGCCATCGTCCCGTGGATCGCCGGAGTGCCCCGCCGATTGGATCTACGTGTGCCGTCAACGCCACCGAACCCTAATCGCCGCCAGAGGGTTTTAGGGTTTCAAGGAAAATCCTGATCCTAATAAGACAATAAAAGGAAGGTCAATATTTATACATGTATTTGTCCTTCCTGTGTACATGGTGTATGGTAATATATATTGCTGGCGATTTATATGCATATAATACACATTTATATGTATATGTACATTTTTTACACAATTTCTTGAGATGTATAAAATCAAGTTTCTGGCCAAAAAAAAAAGATAAAGAGCTGGCTGGAGACCGGGCTACAGCAGGCATTATCGGGATAAGGCCAGCCCAACCCTCGTGTCATGCATGCTCCAATTTCTTCTGCATATACAACGTACTCCTGTCTCCGGTGCAGATTTGCTAGTACACTGGTCGTCCTGGATGTCTTCCTCTCCCTTCATCTCTTGGAGTACTAAAAAAAATGATCTCCGGTGCAGTTTAGTTGTTTGCCACATTGTGTGGGTGCACTTATTTTCTTCCAAATGGAACGTACGCATAAATTATTGCACTTTTCCTTTGCTACAAATATATGATAATGTAGTGTGTGTGTGTGTCGTTCGAGGTTTTGTCTAACAACTTTTCAATCAATTGTCAAAAGGAAGGACTGAACTTTCTTGAAATGAGGGAATGTTAGTCCTGCTAATTGTCAAAAATAAGAAATCCACTCGTGCAGCTATGGCACCGTTGCTCCATCAAGAACATTGAACACACATTCATGCGTATAGCACTACATTTATGGGCGCACGCGGCAGAATAAGTTAAGCACCCACTCATCAAATAGGACTGCTCACAAAGCACCAAAACACAAAGCTGCTTGATGATCAGACGACAGGAGTAAAAAACAAGGTCCTCCAATGTTCCCAGCAGGTGACGTGTCGATGCATGCTTCGTCACTAGATTGCTTATCAAATCATTGAAGTTACTTTTCTTTTACGATTTACTGAGTCGGCCTTCTCAGCCATCTTGTTTGTACTTATCATTTTACAAAATCAATAAATAGTACGTAGTAGAGTTCTGTTGTTCCCTTCAAAAAAATAAAAGCCTGGTGGATGTACATCATGGTCAAAGTAGAGGGGCCGTTCCTATCTAAGTACTCCTATAGGTATTTCGTCCTTAAATACCAAATAGACTGCAAATAAAGCAACATATAAATTGTCCTTGTCACAAATAAAGTATAGTACTACTCAGCTTCCAAATGATCAAGTCATGATTGTGTTCTCCCTTGTGTGACAAAGACGCACATGTGATAGAGACGTCGTTTAGTAGATTCATGAAATGTACTTGTACGAAACAGAAATTAGTGTATGTTGGTTAATCGGTGAAAGTACACTAG
This sequence comes from Triticum dicoccoides, assembly GCF_002162155.2. NCBI lineage: Eukaryota > Viridiplantae > Streptophyta > Magnoliopsida > Poales > Poaceae > Triticum > Triticum dicoccoides. The sequence continues at coordinate 5,981,455 of NC_041382.1, read as the reverse complement.
AACAATGGAATGCGCGCATGTGCGAAAAAAGTCTTGATATATCTATTAGTCTCACACCTTATTGTTAAGTCCGCTATTAACCAATTGATAATCATGTTTGTAATCTTTTTCGGTGGATAATATGTATGTTTTGAAGTATCGTGTCTTCATTAAGCCAAGACATGTCAAGTAGTGCTACTATCGAATAAATTAACAATGGTGTTATTTGCAAAATAAATTAAAAAAATAAATGAACCATAGTGACATTTAGCCTCTAGTGGAAATGGACCTGGAAAAGTTGAGGATGCAAGTCACGTAGACGGAGCCAACTCAGTGTCACATCGCGCTGTAACTCGTACAACGACGAACTGTGATGATTATGTAATGATGGGATCAAGAGAGGCTGATATCTTTTGTGCGGAGCTGGCTTTGGTCAACCTGAGAGGTGCAGGTGCACGTGTGACCTGGAAATGGACACGAACTGCTGATCCGTCTCCACGCATGTAGCTGTTATATCAAGCTTTCGATAGCATAAAATGCCTAAAATCCAGTCACTTGCATGCGTGTGTGCTTGTGTGCAACGCCACTATGTGTGTTGTCGTCGTCATCTTTGTCTTCTTATCTTCTGCCAGATACAGAGTACATATTCAACTCTAGAATTGCACGGTCAGTCGTAGTGTTACGCCTTGCTAGCTAGTGTGGTCGTCGTCGCTTCTGGCCGTGGTATTGCTACATGTACATCCAACATGTCTTAAAATTAGTTCTATAATAGTGCGGTCAGCGACTGAATTGGGCTGCGCAATGAGCCATGCCGTATATCCATCATCGAGGATTTGGGAGACTGTCATCTCGGTACCGACCTCCTAATTAAGTCCTAACCTATCACCGCTAGCTGGCGAGCAGGAGCGGTTTAATTTCTAGGCCACATGCTCGTGTGAGACTGATGCAAACAACAAATTTGCCTTCTTGATTGAAGAATGAAGATTCCATAGTATTTGATGTAGTAGTACTTAGAAGTAATCCAGATTCCAAACGACTTGAAAACAATTAGGACCCCCAACAAACAAACATATATACATTTTTTTCTCCCAACGTAGGTATGATTTCCCCTTAATCCTGGACGAAATGGAAATTGACATCCCACTCACCACACAGCAATACTGGCAAAACAACAAAACACAAAGCTGTTTGACGATCACATGACAGGAGCTAAATAACAATATCACCCCACTATTCACAACAAGTGACTTGTCGATATACAGATGCTTTGTCACTAGACTGTGCTAATGAAATCATTGAAGCTATCTAGGGTCAAGTACGGTGTGTGAACATCATGGTCAAGGTAGAGGCGCCATCCCTATCTAAGTACTCCTACAGGCATTTCATCCTTAAATACCAAATAGATTGCAAATAAAGCAAACGTACAGTACTGTTTGATGTAGTAGTGCTGAGAAGTAATTCAGATTCCAAACGACTGAAAGATAACTAGCGCTCATCCACAACAAACAGAGTTTCTGTCAACACAACGTAGTACGATTTCCCCGGATTCCTGGTCCTGGTTACCAGTAGTATCTGTTTCATTATATAGGGCAATTGAGGATCTCAAAGTGGTACGTACACCTGTGCACAAGCTCGAAATTTCTGAGTGACTTTTCTTTTCTTTTTGGCACATGGCAATGACTTTCCTTGATTTCATCTCAAAGTGTGTTTTCCATTTGTGTTTTGCCGACGTAGCAGTTAGCACTAGTGCGACGAAAGCGGGTTGGCTGGTCTGCGACACCTTTCATGGTTTTCAAAGCCTTGGATTTTTAAGGCAACACATGCAAAGTCTTGGAATCAGTGGCTAATCGTCGTTGTTTGCCACTAACCTAATCAGTGGTGGCAGGAGTGCTCTAGTAAACTAAGTCCAAATCCGACCGGCAAATTTGTAGGCACCTCCTCGATATGCGTGTCAGCACTAGTCAAACCACAAAGTCTTGTCAGTATGACATTGTGAAGTTCCACATCATACTAGAGAAGACTGGTGCTCAAACAAAACAACGCAAAGGTAAACCCCGAAGGAGCATTCGATAGAGCCGCTTCTACGGCTTCTCATGCTGCAGAAGCCGGAGCCTCTTCTTCGGCCACCTTCGAATGATCCCAAATCGAATCGTAATTGAGATTGTCTAGCTTCATTGTAAGGAGTCCAAAGGCGCCAAGAATTTGGCCGTGTTCATCTCCACTCTACGAAAAGAAAACCAACAAATTCCATCATCATCAGCCCCAAAAGTAAAAAAAATGTTTACAAAATTCAAAATGTTGGGCGGGCCGTGGCCCATCCGGCCTTGTTGTAGGTCCGCCATTGGCCAAAGAGGCAGTCCCGACCCCGGCGGCCTTTGTCGTGGTTGGCACCAGTGCTTGCGGTTGATGGAGATTTTTCATCCCCAACCTTTTTCTCGGCGCGGGCTCGCGGAGGTGGTTTCCGGCAGCGACAAGCCGGCGGTGGTGACTGGCAGCGTGACAGAAGGGTCTTGGGTACCCATTTCGGTGACGGGGGCAGTCATCAGTGGCGATGACAGTGCGTGGGGGTGGCAGCGGCGGGAAGGACGCAGCCGCGAGGGCAGCATAAAGAGACGGGCAACTTTTACTCGACCGTATGGGCACCAAGTATATTTAGGCAGCTAGGGAGGGGGGGGGGGCAATTTCGACAGAGTGGTAAAAAATATTTACTCCCTAATAGATTTTAGGAGTTCGGCTAGGTACTGCATAGAGGAGTAAAACTGAAATTTTACTCCTCAATTTTTAGGGGATCAACTAGAGTTTCTCCTGGAACGATCAAATTACCCTACTCCAATTCTTTTGGTCATTGGAATGGCTCCCATCCTATTTTCTTGTGAAAGAATCCATTTGCTATATCAACTAGCAATGTTGCGACACGAAGGTCGTGTTTGGTTGCCTGCATTAGCCCAACTACCTTGGACGAGCCAAACAACCAATGCCTAGGATGCATCTACATATTGGTCCACAACGAACTTAAAACAATCTCGGGCCAGGTCCACGAATGGCGGCCAAATCGGCAGTCTCTCGGCAGCCAGGTTCGCTGCGGCCATGCGTGGCTCTTGGCTGCACACCTCGGCGAGCGAGGGAGACGGACTGGACGTGTCGATAACTTCCCTCTCTCTATCTCTTGTATCATCGCCCACGCCTCCATTCACACCACTCTCCCTCACTTTCCTCGCCACCCCTTGCTCTCCTCTCCTTCGATGGCTCGGCCGCCGCCGCACCATCCTTTGACCCCCATCGACACCGGCAGCAACCGTATCCACGAGCAGTGGATTGCTGGCGTAGTGAACTTGGGGTCGACCTGAGGGTGGCCCTCCGCGCGCCGTCACCGATCTGCACTAGGCCCGCTTGTCCGGCCAATGTGGCGTCGGTCGCTCCGGCTCTGCCACCGTATCCGGACCACGAGTCCTATGTGTGGTGGCGCCGCCGGAGGGGCGGCCACTACGTCGCTGCTCGGAACCCCTGTGGGTGGGTTTTTTTACCCCATTTGAGAGTTTTCTTCGGGCAGCGCAGTAGGGTCATATGGACGACTGCGCCCTCTTCCATGACCTTATGCGTGGCCACGAGCACCGGGGCAATGCTGACGGCTGTTACCATTGTAGGCTCCTCCTCCTCTTCGCCCTCCATCTCCTTCCCGCCGGGATTTTCTCCCCGGCCGGCGTACACTCAAACTCCACACGCTCCGGTAAGTTACAAATTTCCCCTCTACTCATACATGTAGATTAGGGTTTTCTGCATTAGGCATGACAAGGAATCAATTGGATTCGATTTCGAATCGGATCGATTCGTGTCCAATCGATTCCTTCTTGCCTACTACTGTTGCTTCAGTCACTGTAGTGGGTGTTCATGCTTCTGAAGGAAATATGCCCTAGAGGCAATAATAAAGTTATTATTTATTTCCTTATATCATGATAAATGTTTATTATTCATGCTAGAATTGTATTAACCAGGAACATAATACATGTGTGAATACATAGACAAACATAGTGTCACTAGTATGCCTCTACTTGACTAGCTCGTTGATCAAAGATGGTTGAGTTTCCTAGCCATAGACATGAGTTGTCATTTGATTAGCGGGATCACATCATTAGGAGAATGATGTGATTTACATGACCCATTCCGTTAGCTTAGCTCTTGATCGTTTAGCTTACTGCTATTGCTTTCTTCATGACTTATACATGTTCCTATGACTATTGAGATTATGCAACTCCCGAATACCGGAAGAACACTTTGTGTGCTACCAAATGTCACAAGTTAACTGGGTGATTATAAAGGTGCTCTACAGGTGTCTCCGATGGTGTTCGTTGAGTTGGCATAGATCGAGAATAGGATTTGTCACTCCGATTGTCGGAGAGGTATCTCTGAGCCCTCTTGGTAATGCACATCACTACATGCCTTGCAAGCAATGTGACTAATGAGTTAGTTACGAGGTGATGCATTCCGGAAAGAGTAAAGAGACTTGCCGGTAACGAGATTGAACTAGGTATTGAGATACCGACGATCGAATCTATGGCAAGTAACATACCGATGACAAAGGGAACAACATATGTTGTTATGTGGTTTGACTGATAAAGATCTCCGTAGAATATGTAGGAACCAATATGAGCATCCAAGTTCCGCTATTCGTTATTGACCGGAGACGTGTCTCGGTCATGTCTACATAGTTCTTGAACCCATAGGGACCGCACGCTTAAAGTTCTGTGACGATCAGTATAATGAGTTTTTGTGTTTTGATGTACCAAAGGTAGTTCGGAGTCCCGGATATGACCACGGACATGACGAGGAGTCTCGAAATGGTCGAGACATAAAGATGGATATATTGGATGACTATGTTCGGACACCGGAAGTGTTTCGGGAGGTTTCAGACATATACTGGAGTATCGGGGGGTTACCGGAACCCCCCCCCCCCCTCCCGAGGAGTATATTGGGCCTAATGGGCCTTAGTGGGAGAAGAGGAGGGGCGGCCAGGGCAGCCGCGCGCCCCCTTCCCCTCTAGTCCGAATTGGACAAGGAGGAGGGCCTTTCCTTCTCTCCTTCTCTCCTTCCTTCTCCTCTCCTACTCCTACTTGGAAAGGGGGGAGTCCTACTCCCACAGGGGCGCGCCATAGGAGGCCGGCCCCCTCCCCCTCCTCCACTCCTTTATATACGGGGAGGGGGCACCCCTTGCACACACAACAATTGATCATTGATCTCTTAGCCATGTGCGGTGCCCCCCTTCACCATAATCCACCTCGGTCATATCGTAGCAGTGCTTAGGCGAAGCCCTGCTTCGGTAGCTTCATCAACACCATCACCACGCCTTCGTGCTGACAAAGCTCTTCCCAGAAGCTCTACTGGATCGTGAGTTCGCGGGACGTCGTCGAGCTGAACGTGTGCTGAATGCGGAGGTGCCGTACGTTCGGTACTGAGGATCAGTCGATTGTGAAGACGTACGACTACATCAACCGTGTTGTCATAATGCTTCCGCTTACGGTCTACGAGGGTACGTAGACGACACTCTCCCCTCTCATTGCTATGCATCACCATGATCTTGCGTGTGCGTAGGGAATTTTTTGAAATTACTACGTTCCCCAACAGTGGCATCCGAGCCAGGTTTATGCGTAGATGTTATATGCACGAGTAGAACACAAGTGAGTTGTGGGCGATACAAGTCATACTGCTTACCAGCATGTCATACTTCGGTTCGGTGGTATTGTTGGATGAAGCGGCCCGGACCGACATTACGCGTACGCTTACGCGAGACTGGTTCTACCGACGTGCTTTGCACACAGGTCACTGGCGGGTGTCAGTTTCTCCAACTTTAGTTGAACCAAGTGTGACTACGCCCGGTCCTGGTTGAAGGATAAACCGCACTAACTTGACGAACTAAAGTTGTGGTTTTGATGCGTAGGTAAGAACGATTGTTGCTCAGCTCGTAGCAGCCACGTAAAACTTGCGACAACAAAGTAGAAGACATCTAACTTGTTTTTGCAGGGCATGTTGTGATGTGATATGGTCAAGGCATGATGCTATATTTTATTGTATGAGATGATCATGTTTTGTAACGGAGTTATCGGCAACTGGCAGGAGCCATATGGTTGTCGCTTTATTGTATGAAACGCAATCGTCATGTAATTGCTTTACTTTATCACTAAGCGGTAGCAATAGTCGTAGAAGCAATAGTTGGCGAGACGACAACGATGCTACAATGGAGATCAAGGTGTCGCGCCGGTGACGATGGTGATCATGACGGTGGTTTGGAGACGGAGATCAAAGGCACAAGATGGCGATGGCCATATCATATCACTTATATTGATTGCATGTGATGTTTATCCTTTTTGCATCTTATTCTACTTTGATTGATGGTAGCATTATAAGATGATCTCTCACTAAAAATTTCAAGGTACAAGTGTTCTCCCTGAGTATGCACCGTTCCAAAAGTTCAGCGTGCCGAGACACCACGTGATGATCGGGTGTGATAAGCTCAACGTTCTTATACAACATGTGCAAGCCAGTTTTGCACACGCAGAATATTCAGGTTAAACTTGACGAGCCTAGCATATATAGATATGGCCTCGGAACACTGAGACTGAAAGGTCAAGCATGAATCATATAGTAGATATGATCAACATAGTGATGTTCACCATTGAAAACTACTCCATTTCACGTGATGATCGGTTATGGTTTAGTTGATTTGGATCACGTGATCACTTAGATGATTAGAGGGATATCTATCTAAGTGGGAGTTCTTAAGTAATATGATTAATTGAACTTAAATTTATCATTAACTTAGTACCTGATAGTATTTTGCTTGTCTATGTTATTGTAGGTAGATGGCTCGTGTTGTTGTTCTGTTGAATTTTAATGCGTTCCTTGATAAAGCAAAGTTGAAACATGATGGTAGCAATTACACGGACTGGGTTCGTAACTTGAGGATTATCCTCATTGCTGCACAAAAGAATTACGTCCTGGAAGCACCACTGGGTGCCAGGCCTGCTGCAGATGCTACTGATGACGTTAAGAACGCCTAGCAGAGCAAAGCTAATGACTACTCGATAGTTCAGTGTGCCATGCTTTACGGCTTAGAACCGGGACTTCAACGACGTTTTGAACGTCATGGAGCATATGAGATGTTCCAGGAGTTGAAGTTGATATTTAAAGCAAATGCCCGGATTGAGAGATATGAAGTCTCCAATAAGTTCTACAGCTGCAAGATGGGGGAGAATAGTTCTGTCAGTGAACATATACTCAGAATGTCTGGGTACTGCAATCACTTGATTCAACTGGGAGTTAATCTTCCGTATGATAGTGTCATTGACAGAATTCTTCAATCTCTACCACCAAGCTACAAGAGCTTCGTGATGAACTATAATATGCAAGGGATGGATAAGACAATTCCCGAGCTCTTCGCAATGCTAAAGGCTGCGGAGGTACAAATCAAGAAGGAGCATCAAGTGTTGATGGTCAACAAGACCATCAGTTTCAAGAAAAGGGGTAAAAGGAAGAAGAAAGGGAACTTCAAAAAGAACTGCAAACAAGTTGCTGCTCGGGAGAAGAAACCCAAGTCTGGACCTAAGCCTGAGACTGAGTGCTTCTACTGCAAACAGACCGGTCACTGGAAGCGGAACTGCCCCAAGTATTTGGAGGATAAGAAGGATGGCAAGGTGAACAAAGGTATATGTGATATGCATGTTATTGATGTGTACCTTACTAGAGCTCGCAGTAGCACCTGGGTATTTGATAATGGTTCTATTGCTAATATTTGCAACTCGAAACAGGGACTACGGATTGAGCGAAGATTAGCTAAGGACGAGGTGACGATGTGTGTGGGAAATGGTTCCAAAGTCGATGTGATCGCCGTCAGCATGCTACCTCTACATATACCTTCAGGATTAATTTTAGACCTGAATAATTGTTATTTGGTGCCAGTGTTAAGCATGAACATTATATCTGGATCTTGTTTGATGCGAGACGGTTATTCATTTAAATATGAGAATAATGGTTGTTCTATTTATATGAGTAATACCTTTTATGGTCATGCACCCTTGAAGAGTGGTCTATTTGTGTTGAATCTCGATAGTAGTAATACACATATTCATAATGTTGAAGCCAAAAGATGCAGAGTTGATAATGATAGTGTAACTTATTTGTGGAACTACCGTTTAGGTCATATTAGTGTAAAGCACATGAAGAAACTCCATAATGATGGACTTCTGGAATCACTCTTGATTATGAATCACTTGGTACTTGCGAACCATGCCTCATGGGCAAGATGACTAAAACGTCGTTCTCCGAAACAATTGAGCGAGCAACAGATTTATTGGAAATCATACATACTAATGTATGTGGTCCAATGAATATTGAGGCTCGTGGCGGGTATCGTTATTTTCTCACCTTCACAGATCATTTGAGAAGATATGGGTATATCTACTTAATGAAACATAAGTCTGAAACATTTGAAATGTTCAAAGAATTTCAGAGTGAAGTGGAAAATCATCGTAACAAGAAAATAAAGTTTCTACAATCTAATCGTGGAGGAGAATATTTGAGTTACGAGTTTGGTCTACATTTGAAACAATGCGGAATAGTTTCGCAATTCACACCACCCGGAACACCACAGCGTAATGGTGTGTCCGAACATCATAATCATACTTTACTAGATATGGTGCGATCTATGATGTCTCTTACAGATTTACCGCTATCGTTTTAGGGTTATGATTTACAGATGACTGCATTCACGTTAAATAGGGCACCATCGAAATCCGTTGAGACGACGCCTTATGAACTGTGGTTTGGCAAGAAACCAAAGTTGTCGTTTCTTAAAGTTTGGGGCTGCGATGCTTATGTGAAAAAGCTTCAACCTGATAAGCTTGAACCCAAATCGGAAAAATGTGTCTTCATAGGATACCCAAAGGAAACTATTGGGTACACCTTCTATCACAGATCTGAAAGGCAAGACATTTGTTGCTAAGAATGGATCCTTTCTAGAGAAGGAGTTTCTCTCGAAAGAAGTGAGTGGGAGGAAAGTAGAACTTGATGGGGTAACTGTACCTGCTCCCTTATTGGAAAGTAGTTCATCACAGAAACCGATTCCTGTGACACCTACACCAATTAGTGAGGAAGCTAATGATGATAATCATGAAACTTCGGATCAAGTTACTACCAAACCTCGTAGGTCAACCAGAGTAAGAACTACACCAGAGTGGTACGGTAATCCTGTTCTCGAAGTCATGTTACTTGACCATGATGAACCTACGAACTATGAAGAAGCGATGGTGAGCCCAGATTCCGCAATGGCTTGAGGCCATGAAATCTGAGATGGGATCCATGTATGAGAACAAAGTGTGGACTTTGGTTGACTTACCCGATGACCGGCAAGTCATCAAAAATAAATGGATCTTCAAAAAGAAGACTGACGCTGATGGTAATGTTACTATCTACAAAGCTCGACTTGTTGCGAAAGGTTTTTGACAAGTTCAAGGGGTTGACTACGATGAGACTTTCTCACCCGTAGCGATGCTTAAGTCTGTCCGAATCATGTTAGCAATTGCCGCATTTTATGATTATGAAATTTGGCAAATGGATGTCAAAACTGCATTCTTGAATGGATTTCTGGAAGAAGAGTTGTATATGATGCAACCAGAAGGTTTTGTCGATCCAAAGGGTGCTAACAAAGTGTGCAAGCTCCAACGATCCATTTATGTACTGGTGCAAGCCTCTCGGAGTTGGAATAAATGTTTTGATAGTGTGATCAAAGCATATGGTTTGATACAGACTTTTGGAGAAGACTGTATTTACAAGAAAGTGAGTGGGAGCTTTGTAGCATTTCTAATATTATATGTGGATGACATATTGTTGATTGGAAATGATATAGAATTTCTGGATAGCATAAAAGGATACTTGAATAAGAGTTTTTCAATGAAAGACCTCAGAGAAGCTGCTTATATATTGGGCATCAAGATCTATAGAGATATATCAAGACGCTTAATTGGACTTTCACAAAGCACATACCTTGATAAAGTTTTGAAGAAGTTCAAAATGAATCAAGCAAAGAAAGGGTTCTTGCATGTGTTACAAGGTGTGAAGTTGAGTAAGACTCAATGCCTGACCACTGCAGAAGATAGAGAGAAAATGAAAAGTGTTCCCTATGCTTCATTCATAGGCTCTATCATGTATGCAATGATGTGTACCAGACCTGATGTGTGTGTTTCTATTAGTTTAGCAGGGAGGTACCAAAGTAATCCAAGAATGGATCACTGGACAGCAGTCAAGAACGTCCTGAAATACCTGAAATGGACTAAGGATATATTTCTCGTTTATGGAGGTGACAAAGAGCTCGTCGTAAATGGTTACGTCGATGCAAGCTTTGACACTGATATGGACGATTCTAAATCACAAACCGGATATGTGTTTATATTGAACGGTGGAGCTGTTAGTTGTAGCAGTTCTAAACAAAGCGTCGTGGTGGGATCTACGTGTGAAGCGGAGTACATAGCTGCATCAGAAGAAGCAAATGAAGGAGTCTGGATGAAGGAGTTCATATCGGATCTAGGTGTCATACCTAGTGCATCGGGTCCAATGAAAATCTTTTGTGACAATACTGTTGCAATTCACTAGTGCAGAACCGAGCAATAGCACCGGTTCGTAAGGCCCTTTAGTGCCGGTTCGGTAACCTCCACTAAAGTGTGGTCACTAAAGGTCCCCCCGTTTAGTACCGGTTTAGCACGAACCGGTGCTAAAGGGCAACCACGTGGCACGAGCCAGCTCCGGGGGCAGGGAGCCCTTTAGTACCGGTTGGTGACACCAACCGGTATTAAAAGGTTGGGGGGTTTTGGGTTTATGATTTCTTTTTCATTTAATTTTGTGTTTTCCATTTAATTCTTTTTCGTTTGCTGGTATTTCACGATACTACATATTGTACACGTTATGCATATATATAAATAGAATTTCTAGTAGAACCAATCATATATATATATATATATATATATATATATCATCGAATGTCTCACAACCACCATTAATTAATTCACACATATATACACACATGTATATATATATATATATACAATTAGCTAGCTATATACAATTTCTCCTAATTGGTGCCTTCGGAGCCAGTGGCATTAGCCTAATTGGCGCCTTCGGAGCATGATAACAATTGGAAGTGGTTCATGGGGGTGGTAGCGGGTAAAAGTATTCTCCTTTGGGATCTATGACCTGGTCGAGCAAAAATCCCGCTATTTCCTCTTGAATTGCTTCTATGTGGTCCTCTGGTAGGAGCTTCTCCCGCACCTCTTTGAACTGTTAAAAAGGAGATCAATATGCATGTGTATTAGTTGTGTGACTAGATATCGATAATGGTGTAAAAATTGTAAATAGTGTTCTGACAAACGTACCCACTCATGTCTTTGAGATGTGCTCCTTTCGGACGCCATCATGCGAATGTTCTCGCAAACGTAGTATACACACAGATTATTCCCCAGCACCTGCTTCAGGGCCTTTAGGAGAATGGAATTTGATCAAATAATAATTAATCAAGCATGATAATTAAAGAGATGGCAGCTAGCTAGTACTACTTAATTACTTACCATGGGTCGATACCATTTCAGATTTTGTTTCCATGGGCCTGGAGTGACCCTGATGAACTTTGCCCAAGCCCTACCTGCCGACAAAGAAAATGAATAAATGGGTTTTTAAATAGTTGTTATCAGGAAATGGCGAACTAATTAAATAGGCCGAGATATAGTTAATAATGATTGAAATTACATGTTGATTATCCCCTTCACGATGGTGTAGTCAGTTGATTTCTTAAGTAGTGAGTCTAATAATTCAACTGTTCCTTCATCAACTTTAATGATTAACAAGATCCAATGAAATTTGCATGCACACACGTTTGCATGTCTTAATTAAGCGAGCATATGTAAGCAAAAACATGTAGCTAGCTAGTAGGCAAAAACAGAATTTGTAGTACAAGATAGTGTGGCTCACTCGAAGTTGTAAGGAAGTAGTATATCTTCATTGTATTTGAGGCGCTTGAAGAACTCTAGCATGCTTTCCTCTACACTTTTTTCGTAATATGGATCTAATTTCCATGTGTATTCATTAATTATTTGGGTCAACGAACCCAATGCCATAGCGTCCACCTTTTTGCATTTCATAAATCTTCATCCTGCATAATACCACAGAAAAGAATATAGTGAGGATAATTACAGGTAATGATTGATCAAAATGATCACTACAGCTAGCTTGAGACTTAAATTACAGAAAGAAATCATTTACAGACAATAGCAACTGATGACAGATTTGTCGAGTGTGTCTTGATGGTATAACTGAAATAGTTCTGAATACTCAACGGACACAGCTTTCTCATGGTAGTAATGATCCTTCTTGACATTCACCATGAGGGACTCTCGATTAGAAATCTTGGTAAGGTCCATGTACCATTGATGCAATTCATACATTCTCATTGGGAGCTTCTTGACCTTGTCTGGCTCGACCAAAGGTTGGCCCCGGAGATATTTCCGTTTTATTTCCTCCTCTCTAGTCGGAGACATGGGCTCGATATCGAGGAGTTGTCCAACAGTGATCATGAGGCTTATAGCCTGCTCAATATGCTCCTCGGTTATTACCACATCGCCCAGCCCGGGAACGTTAACGGTTTGCCCACAATAATATTGGGCGCGCGTACTCTCATGTGTTGTTGGCACAACAAGCAGGGGGATTGATTGCGCCGCCTGTTCTCCCAGCTGGGGAACGGTTTTACCGCATGTTTTGCCAGCTGATTTGCTCGAGCTTGAGCTCGCCTCTTTCTATAGACGTGCTCGATTTAACTTCCTGAGATGGCACTCATAGTCTGTGTCAACAGGATTGGGAGCTGGTGCTCTAGCCATACGAATGAAGTGGTCAATCTTTTCCTTAGGCACTTTCTCCCTTGGCGGCGGTGGCGGTTTTGGTGCAAAATGGGCTTCCACCTCGGCCTTCGATATGGCTGCGTTTTCCTCCTCGGACTTGTCGTAAGGCCTCTGCGGAAGAGGCACGAGGCTGCTTGGACCATATTGAATTCGCTTGCCTCCGCCTGTACCTCCAGTACTACCTTGACTTGTACCGCTGTGCACCATAGCTGAGGCGGCTCTCTTCGTGATTGCTGAGGCGGCGAAGACGGCTGACGTGGCTGAGTTGGAGGAGGAGGAGTGGCCTGAAGCTGTGCTGGACTTGGAGGAGGAGTGGCCTGACGCTTTGTTGGACTTGGAGGAGGAGGAGTGGCCTGACGCTTTGTCAGACTTGGAGGAGGAGGAGTGGCCTGAAGTTGTGCCGGACTTGGAGGAGGAGTGGCCTGATGCGTTGGTGGACTTGGAGGAGCGGGAGTCTACTGACTCAGTGGCGGACTTCGATGAGGAGTCGGATGACGCGGTGTTGGCCTTCGAAAGATGATGCAATCATTTCTCCGTCGGATGATACGATCGTTGGACTCTCCTAGTGTGTGCTCCTCGTCACCTCCAGGAATGTCAAGCTCTAGCCCCGAATATTGGTCCACCACCTCATCAACCAAGACACGAGCATAGCCCACTCGAATCGGGTTGCAATGGAAGGTTGCCTCGGGGGGATTTGTAAAAGCAAGGGCATCCGCCACCTCCATGGATATGTTCTTCATTTTGAAGTGTAGCTCGCAGTTAGTGTTCTCCATGATGTCATCCACTGGGTAGCTATCCAGTAATGCGTCGTCCAGGGCCAAACCCACGCTGCTTCACGGCATGGATGGGACGGTGCTATCCAATGCTGGATCATCCGCTAGGAGCTGCAGCTGCTGAGACCCCCTTTGCTGGCTAAGTGAGTCGATCTGCTCCTGTTGCCGTTGGAATTTGACTGCCAAGTCCGCGTGCGCTGATTCTTGGCCTTGAAGGCGTTCATAGTCCAGCTTCCTCTGCTCCTCCTCCATCTTCCTCTTCTTCTCCTCCGCAATCTTCTTTCTCGCACGGGTTCTGTAGTCGGCGTTCCAGTCTGAAAACCCCTCATACCACGGAATAGCGCCCTTGCCTCGTGTTCTTCCCGGGTATTCAGGATTTCCCAGGGCACGCGTAAGCTCGTCGTTCTCTCTGTTGGGCTGGAACACCCCCGATCGAGCCTCTTCTATTGCAAGAAGTAGCTTATCTTCAGCTCCGTCCAGACATGCCTTCTTCGAAACTTTGCCTGTCTTCGGGTCCAACTCCCCCCAATGCGCATAGAACCAAGTCCTGCACCTGGGGGGCCAGCTCAATATTTCTGGAGTGACACCTGCATCCTCCATCTCTTTCTCAGACTTATCCCACTTAGGCATTCCCACCGCATAGCCACCTGGCCCCAGCTTATGGAACTTATCCTTTTTTGCGGCATTGGCCTTGTTTATTCTCGACCGTTCCTTAGATAATCCTGAATCCTTGAATTTCATGAAATCGTCCCAATGAGTAATTTGCTTCTCTAGTGTTCCCTTGAATACTAGAGTCTTCCTTCCTCCCTTGACGTACTTGTCCCATTCACAATTCTTGTGGTTGTTGAATGCAACCGCCATCTTCCTAAGAGCAGCGTCCTTGACTTTCTCCACATTTGCATCTGTGAAATGATCTGGTAGGGTGAAATGTTCCATGAGCGTTTCCCAAAGCAGAAGTTTTTGTCTATCGTCGACAAAAGTAACTCCTGGACATGGCTTTGCTGGCTCTCTCCATTCTTGAAGGGAGATCGGGAGTTGGTCCTTCACAAGAACTCCGCACTGACGAATGAACTTGTCCGCAATCTTCTTAGGCGCTAATGGTTCGCCATTAGGTTTGATGGCCTCGATATTGTACTTTACGTCCTCCTTCAACTTTTTGTTCGGGCCTCGTTTCCTGTTGCCTGCAGATTTGCTCGATTCGGATGGCTGAAAGAAGAAAGATCGATTCATTAATATATCTTCAATTCATTTAAAACATGTGATGATCACCAGATGCCTGCTTATATAAATATATATACCTCGCCGGTCTTTGTTGTTTCAAGATCAACATTTTCTTCGTCATGTTCATAATTCATGACTTCATCAATTCGGTCGTCGCGATCGAATATCATATCACCCTCCCCGGTGTTGTTTAGATATTCGGAGTCGTCATCATCTTCTTCATTCTGATCATCATCTGGCCCGCGAGGATTGCGTATGATATTGAACAGGGCCTCTTCTCCCTCTCTGCCGGTATTGTCCGTCATAGGTATTATTTAACTAATCCAAAAGAAATATATTCAAATTACAATGCATGGATGCACTCAATTAATAAGGAAAAATTGAATCAATCATAGTACATAATAAGCATCATCGAATATAATCTCGAATACGTTGTCTCGAATAATAGATATAATCTCGAATACATCGTCTCAAATAATATATATAATCTCGAATAAATCATCTCGAATATTATATATCGAATACATCACTAGCTAGCTAGCTAGCTAGCTAATAAAGATCGAATACTAGAGAGTAATCTAGGCGGTGGACAACCAAAGTGAAGGAACCATCACTGGATCATAGCTCGGGTGATCTCCCCAAAGAACCCGCCAGGTATTGGAGAACCTGACGTCCATAGCATCCATGTAGCGATGGACGTGCTCGTCCTCCTCCCTGACACGGCGACGTACCACCTCCGGCGGGGCCGGCTCCCTCCGCACCCAAAGTGGCCCACGCGACTGCCACCAAAGGAGATGAGGGTCGACGACGGGACCCGAGTCCGGGTTCCTCACCAAGCGTTGTGCCCCGGAAGGTAGCACCTCCCAGTGCCAGCCCGGCGGAGCCCAGTCCCGGACATGGGTCCTCTGAAGCAGGACGCCGTCGCGAACGGGTCGACGGCGAGGATGCCGGCCGGGCATCGTCGACAACAAATACTATATGCCGCAAAAGTAAAGTAACATTTTTTAAATGATGGATTGTGATTTCATATATGCAAATTCTAAATTTTATAACTAAAACTAACATTTCTAATATTTATATAACTAAAACTAACATTTCTAATATTTCTATAACTAAAAAATATTTCTATATAACTAACATTTCTATATAACTAACATTTCTAATATAACTAACATTTCTAATATTTTTATATAACTAACATTTCTATATAACTAACATTTCTAATATTTCTATAACTAAAAAACATTTCTATATAACTAACATTTCTAATAATTCTATAACTAAAAAACAGAAAGATTGCTAACATTTCTATAACAATGTGTGTGTGTGTGTGGTACATGGCGGCTGGGGCAAGAGCTCACCGGCGAGGCGCGACGACGGGGAGCGGCGACGGGGACGGGGACGGGGCGGCGACGAGGGGGAAGGGGCGGCGACGACGGGGACGGGGACG
>NC_041382.1:5942999-5964840 GCF_002162155.2 Triticum dicoccoides | reverse complement strand
GGCGATGGGGACGGGGACGGCGACAGCGACGGACGGCGACGGGGACGGCGACGGACGGTGACGGACGGCGACGGGGACGGCGACGGACGGTGACGGGGCAAAGGAGAAAGAAGGAGAGCGAGAGATGAGAAACTGGCAAATTTTTTGGAGTCTTTTCTTATATAGAACAACCTTTAGTACCGGTTGGAGCCACCAACCGGTACTAAAAGTCTATATTAGCCAGGCCAAGCGTCGGGAACGGCACCCCTTTAGTACCGGGTGGTGGCTCCAACCGGTACTAAAGACCCCCCCCCCCTTTAGTACCGGTTTGAGCCACCAGCCGGTACTAAAGGGGGTGCACTCGCGCAGGTGCGGTGCGTCATGTTTAGTCCCACCTTGCTAGCCGAGGGGCGTCCGCACTGGTTTATAAGCCCCAGTGCGGTAGCTCCCTCGAGCTCCTCTCCAAAGCAGGCCTACTGGGCCTAAATGTTATGTGCTGCCCTGTGGGCCTACTGGGCCTTTGCGGGCCTGCATCCTGGCCCAACAACAGGTTGGGTTTCTAGTCGTATGCAGGCCGCTGTGGCGCAATAGGTGGGCTTTTTTCTTATTTTTTGCTTTATTTATTTTTGAGTTGTTTTTTGTTGTATTTAGAGTTTCTTTGTGAATATTTTTGCTTTAGGTACAAAAAATTACAAACTTTCTGTTAGTACCGGTAGTTTACAAATTTGAATAGTTTAAATTTTGAATTATTTGAAATTTGTGTGAATCACTAGTTTCTGAATAACTTAACTTTGCAAATAGATTTTTTAGTGATTCTTTTTTCTTATGTTTAATATTAGTGTGTTTTCTCATTATATTCAATTTGGTAATGCTTAGGTTATTTAAAAATGAAATGCCTTTGTAACGGATGAGTTTTCGTCCGAAACCCTGATACTTCGAAAGAGATTGTCCATTTTGTACACGAAGTGCATCCAGTTTTTGCGGTAACCCTCTCTACTTTTTTGCACATGCTATGTGGGTGAAATTATGATACCATGCCAACTTTCAACCTTTTCTGAGTTCATTTGAAATGCTTTTCAATTTCAGGGTCATTTAGCTGAAAAAATCAGTAAATGCATGAAAGAGTTTGCTTGCACATAAAATTTCTTCGCGTTTCAAATGCCAAAACACATAACTATCTACCCTAACTATTACAGAGATTCCCTCCTGGGTGTGAAACACAGAAGAAAGTGATGATAGTGAAGCCGATCACATCCCAGATCTTTGGGTGTGAAACTTTTTCTTCGCGTGTGTCTCTTTGCGCCGTAGCCATGGAAAATTTTCATCATTTAACTGGATGCTCGGGTCAATATTCACTGTGAATGGAGCAATTTCATCAAACTTTTCATAATCTCCTGACATGTATGTCTTGTCATCCACTCTCACGATGTTTCTCTTCCCAGAAAGAACTATGTGCCGCTTTGGCTCATCGTACGATGCATTCGCTTCCTTATCTTTTCTTTTTCTCGGCTTGGTAGACATGTCCTTCACATAGAAAACCGGTGCCGCATCATTGGCTAGGATGAATGGTTCGTCTGCATACGCAAGATTGTTGAGATCCACTGTTGTCATTCCGTACTGCGGGTCTTCCGTTACCCCGCCTCGTGTCATATTGACCCATTTGCACCGAAACAAAGGGACCTTCAAACCACGTCGATAGTCAAGTTCCCATATGTCCTGTATATAACCATAATATGTTTCCTTTCCCATCTTGGTTTCTGCATCAAAGCGGACACCACTGTTTTGGTTGGTGCTCTTCTTATCTTGGGCGATCGTGTAAAATGTATTACCATTTATCTTGTACCCTTTGGAAGTCATTATATTCAAAGATGGTAACTGGGACAGCAAGTACAGGTCATCTTGAATAGAGGCGTCATGCATGATACGTGTCTGCAACCAGCTGGCGAAACTCCTAGTTTGTTCACGTGTAATCCAGTGATCAGACCGCTCCGGGTGTTTAGAGCGTAGCAAATTCTTGTGTTCATCCATATACGGAGGCACCAAGGCGGAATTATGTAGAACTGTGTAGTGTGCTTCAGTGAGAGAATGTCCGTCCATACATATTATTTGTTCCCCTCCTAGCGTGCCTTTTCCATCTAGTCTGCCCTTATGCCGCGATTCAGGAACACCAATCAGCTTAAGGTCAGGAATAAAGTCAATACAAAACTCAACGACCTCCTCATTTTCATGGCCCTTGGAGATGCTTCCTTCTAGCCTAGCACAGTTATGAACATATTTCTTTAAGACTCCCATGAACCTCTCAAAGGGGAACATATTGTGTAGAAATACAGGACCCAAAACGTTAATCTCTTTGCATAGGTGAACTAGGACGTGCATCATGATGTTGAAGAAGGATGGTGGGAACACCAACTCGAAACTGACAAGACATTGCACCAAATCATTCTCTAACCTTGGTATGATTTATGGATCGATTACCTTCTGAGAGATTGCATTGAGGAATGCACATAGCTTCACAATGGCTAATCGAACGTTTTTCGGTAGAAGCCCCCTCAATGCAACCGGAAGCAGTTGCGTCATAATCATGTGGCAGTCATGAGACTTTAGGTTCTGGAACTTTTTCTCTACCATGTTTATTATTCCCTTTATATTCGACGAGAAGCCAGACGGTACCTTAATACTGAGCAGGCATTCAAAGAAGATTTCCTTCTCTTCTTTGGTAAGAGTGTAGCTTGCATGACCCTGATGTATGCCGTCTTTTCCGTGCATACGTTGCTGGTCCTCCCGTGCCTCAGGTGTATATTTTGTCTTCCCATACACGCCCAAGAAGCCAAGCAGGGTCACACAAAGATTCTTCGTCACGTGCATCACGTCGATTGCGGAGCGGACCTCTAGGTCTTTCCAATAGGGCAGGTCCCAAAATATAGATTTCTTCTTCCACATGGGTGCGCGTCCGTCAGCGTCATTCGGAACAGGTTGTCCACCAGGACCCTTTCCAAAGACCACCTTTAAATCCTTGACCATATCATGTACATCAGCACCACTATGGTGGCGAGGCTTCGTCCGGTGATCCGCCTCATGTTTGAAATTCTTGCCTTTCTTTCTTATGGGATGCCTGCTCAGAAGAAATCGACGATGTCCCAGGTACACATTCTTCTTACAATTAGCCAAATATATACTGTCGGTATCGTCCAAACAGTGCGTGCATGCACGGTATCCCTTGTTTGTCTGTCCTGAAAGGTTACTGAGAGCAGGCCAATCATTGATGGTCACGAACAGCAACGCCTTTAGGTCAAATTCTTCCCCCATGTGATTATCCCACGCATGTACACCTGTTCACGTACACCTGTTCCATTCTACAGTTGTAAGAGTTCTTCAACTAATGGCCTTAGGTACACATCAATGTCGTTGCCGGGTTGCTTAGGGCCTTGGATGAGCACTGGCATTATAATGAACTTCCGCTTCATGCACAACCAAGGAGGAAGGTTATACAAACATAGAGTCACAAGCCAGGTGCTATGGTTGCTGCTTTGCTCCCCAAAAGGATTAATGCCATTTGCGCTTAGACCAAACCATACGTTCCTTGTGTCATCTGCAAACTCCTTCTCGTACTTTCTTTCGATTTTTCTCCACTGCGACCCATCAGCGGGTACTCTCAACTTTCCGTCTTTCTTACGGTCTTCTCTGTGGCATCGCATCGCCTTGGCATGCTCTTTGTTTTGGAACAAACGTTTCAACCGTGGTATTATAGGAGCATACCACATCACCTTGGCAGGAATCTTCTTCCTGGGGCGCTCGCCCTCGACATCACCAGGGTCATTGCGGCTGATCTTATAGCACAATGCACCGCATACCGGGCAAGCGTTCAAATCCTCGTACTCACCGTGGTAGAGGATGCAATCATTAGGGCATGCATGTATCTTCTGCACCTCTAACCCTAGAGGGCAGACAACCTTCTTTGCTTTGTACGTACTCTCGGGCAATTCGTTGTCCTTTGGAAGCATATTCTTTATCATTACCAGCAACTTTCCAAATCCCTTGTCAGATATACCATTCTCTGCCTTCCATTGTAGCAATTCTAGTGTGGTGCCCGGCTTTTTCTTGTGACATACGCAATTCGGGTACAACAATTTTTTGTGATCCTCTAACATGCGCTGCAACTTCTTCTTCTCCAAATCACTTGCGCAGTTTCTCTTTGCATCGGCAATGGCCCGACCTAGATCATCAACGGGCTCATCCGATGCCTCTTCTTCAGCTTCTTCCCGCATTGCCGGCTCAGCTTCTTCCCGCATTATCGGCTCAGCTTCTTCCCTCATTGTTGTATCATCGTATTCAGGGAACCCATGGCCAGGATAGCTGTCGTCGTCCTCTTCTTCTTCATTGTCTTCCATCATAACCCCTCTTTCTCCATGTTTGGTCCAAACATTATAGTTGGGCATGAAACCAGACTCAAACAGGTGGACGTGAATGGTTCTTGACGTAGAGTAATTGTGACCATTCTTACAGCCAGCACATGGACAAGGCATAAAACCATCCGCCCGCTTGTTTGCCTCAGCCGCAAGAAGAAAAGTACGCACGCCATTAATGAACTCGGGAGAGCATCGGTCATCGTACATCCATTGCCGGCTCATCTTCAATACACAGCACCGAAAACACCAAATTAATACAATACATAAAGTTCATACATAAAGATCATACAACACTTAAATGCAACAAACAAATAACTCTCTAGCTAAAGAATTTAAATGCAACAACAAATGCGATCAAGATCGCAACTAAGGTAACAATTGATCCAACAGCATAATGATACCAAGCCTCACTATCAATGGCATATTTTCTAATCTTTCTAATCTTCAAGCGCATTTTCTCCATCTTAATCTTGTGATCATTGACGACATCGGAAACATGCAACTCCAATTCCATCTTCTCCCCCTCAATTCTTTTCAATTTTTCCTTCAAATCATCATTTTCTCTTTCAACTAAATTTAACCTCTCAACAATAGGGTCGGTTGGAATTTCCGGTTCAACTACCTCCTACATAAAAATATTTATGTCAACTTGATGGGCATAATTTGTCATAAACACAAAATGCAATGAATAGTTTTAAAAGAGAATATACCACATCCGAATCATAATCCGGACGAGGGCCGACGGGGACGGATATCAAAACCATGGTACTATGTATAACAAACAACGTATGGGTAAGATAATTATACGAGTAACTATATATCCAAATCACACAAACATCAATTTTTTATATAAAACTTCATGAACAAGAGGCTCACCACAAGGTGGTGCTGGCGACGGGACGTTGCGGGCGATCGACGGTGGTTACGACGGAGATTTAGAAGGCACTAAGTAAACCACACCTACATATGCAAACTAAGTGTTATTTTTGACCTCAAATTGCATATAAATCAAATACTGGCACATATATATAATTCCTCCCAAATTACTAAACTCAAAAATCAAGCACTATATAAAGCATTGCACGAGCTAATCTAGCAATGAGAGATGAAAGGACAAAGTTGCTAACCTTTGTGATCATTTGAGTGGATGGGGGCCTTCAAATCTTGACAAATTTTGGGCAAAATGTGTTTTGAGCTTGAGAGGAAGAGGGAAAAGAACAGAGAGGAGAGGGGAAAGGGGAAGAACAGAGCGAGCTCGGGTGGATGAAGGGTCTATGTAGGACGACCTTTAGTACCGGTTCGTGATACAACCCGATACTAAAGATGCTGGAGGGGCCCCGGACTGACAACATCCTGCCACCACTCACTTTAGTACCGGTTCGTGGCACGAACCGGTGCTAAAGGTTCACCACGAACCGGTACTAATGATGTCCGCCCGCCTAGCCGTTGGAACCGGCACTAATGGACACATTAGTGCCGGCTCAAATTCAAACCGGCACTAATGTGCTTCACATTTGACCTTTTTTTCTCTTAGTGATTGCCTTGGCAAAGGAATCCAGATTTCACAAGAGAACCAAGCACATCAAGAGACGCTTCAATTCCATCCGGGATCAAGTCCAGGTAGGAGACATAGAGATTTGCAAGATACATACGGATCTGAATGTTGCAGACCCATTGCCTAAGCCTCTTCCACGAGCAAAAAATGATCAGCACCAAGGCTCCATGGGTGTTAGAATCATTAATGTGTAATCTAGATTATTGACTCTAGTGCAAGTGGGAGACTGAAGGAAATATGCCTAGAGGCAATAATAAAGTTATTATTTATTTCCTCATATCATGATAAATGTTTATTATTCATGCTAGAATTGTATTAACCGGAAACATAATACATGTCTGAATACATAGACAAACATAGTGTCACTAGTATGCCTCTACTTGACTAGCTCGTTGATCAAAGATGGTTGAGTTTCCTAGCCATAGACATGAGTTGTCATTTGATTAACGGGATCCCATCATTAGGAGAATGATGTGATTGACATGACCCATTCCGTTAGCTTAGCTCTTGATCGTTTAGTTTACTGCTATTGCTTTCTTCATGACTTATACATGTTCCTATGACTATTGAGATTATGCAACTCCCTAATACCGGAAGAACATTGTGTGCTACCAAACGTCACAACGTAACTGGGTGATTATAAAGGTGCTCTACAGGTGTCTCCGATGGTGTTCGTTGAGTTGGCATAGATCGAAATAGGATTTGTCACTCCGATTGTTGGAGAGGTATCTCTGGGCCCTCTCGGTAATGCACATCACTACAAGCCTTGCAAGCAATGTGACTAATGAGTTAGTTACAGGATGATGCATTGCGGAACGAGTAAAGAGACTTGCCGGTAACGATATTGAACTAGGTATTGAGATACCGACGACCGAATCTCGGGCAAGTAACATACCGATGACAAAGGGAACAACGTATGTTGTTATGCGGTTTGACCGATAAAGATCTGTGTAGAGTATGTAGGAACCAATATGAGCATTCAGGTTCCGCTATTGGTTATTGACTGGAGACGTGCCTCGGTCATGTATACATAGTTCTCGAACCTGTAGGGTTTGCACGCTTAAAGTTATGTGACGATCGGTATTATGAGTTTTTGTGTTTTGATGTACCAAAGGTAGTTCGGAGTCTCGGATATGATCACGGACATGACGAGGAGTCTCAAAATGGTCAAGACATAAAGATCGATATATTGGACGACTATGTTCGGACACCGGAAGTGTTTCGGGAGGTTTCGGACATATACCGTAGTACCGGAGGGTTACCGGAACCCCTCGGGAGTATATTGGGCATAATGGGCCTTAGTGGAAGAAGAGGAGGGGCGGCCAGGGAAGCCGCGCGCCCCCTTCCCCTCTAGTCCGAATTGGACAAGGAGAGGGGGGCGGCACCCCCTTTCCTTCTCTCCTTCTCTCCTTCCTTCTCCTCTCCTACTCCTACTTGGAAAGGGGGGAGTCCTACTCCCGGTGAGAGTAGAACTCCACATGGGGCGCGCCATAGGAGGCCGGCCCCCTCCCCCTCCTCCACTCCTTTATATACGGGGAGGGGGGAACCCCTTGGACACACAACAATTGATCATTGATCTCTTAGCTGTGTGCGGTGCCCCCCTCCACCATAATCCACCTCTAACAATGAGCCAACGCCACCCTTCTCTTCCTCTGCGGTGCAATACCCCATGACCATCAGCAAGGCACGTGCCCATTACATGGGCATCGTGCGGGAGGAGCGGAAGAACCACTTTCGGGAGGCACATGTTGGGGAACGTAGTAATTTCAAAAAAATTCCTACGCACACGCAAGATCATGGTGATGCATAGCAACGAGAGGTGTAACGCCCTCGATGCGGCTATATTTCCCACGTGTCCAATCACGACTTAGAGGCATAACCGCATTGAAAGCAATGTCGCAAGTGAGGCAATCTTCACACAACCCATGTAATACAATAGGGGAAAAGGTACATAGTTGGCTTACCATCGCCACTTCACACAATTACATGAATAAAGCATTACATCATCCAAATACAATCAAGGCCCGACTACGGAACCAAAATAAAAAAAGAACCCCAAAAGCGACAAAGGTCCCCGATCGACCCCAACTGGGCTCCACTACTGATCAGCTAGAACGAAACAACACAAAGTTCAAGATCTTCATCGAGCTCCTCCTGAGCTTGGTAGCGTCATCTGCACGGACTCATCGGCACCTGCAAACTGGTTTTGGAAGTATCTGTGAGTCACGGGGACTCAGCAATCTCGCACCCTTGCGATCAAGACTATTTAAGCTTATGGGTAAGGTAAAAGGTATGAGGTGGAGCTGCAGCAAGCGACTAGCATATATGGTGGCTAACATACGCAAATGAGAGCAAGAAGAGAAAGCAAAGCACGATCGAGAAACTATGATCAAGAAGTGATCCTATAGCAACCTACGCCAAGCATAACTCCAACAACCGTGTTCACTTCCCGGACTCCGCCGGAAAGAGACCATCATGGTTACACACGCAGTTGATTCATTTTAATTAAGGTCAACTTCAGGTTTTCTACAACCGGACATTAACAAATTCCCACCTGCCCATAACCGCGGGCACGGCTTTCGAAAGTTCAAATCCCTGCAGGGAGTCCCAACTTAGCCCATCACAAGCTCTCACGGTCAACGAAGGAATAGACCTCCACCCGAGACGTTCTGATCAGACTCGGTATCCCGGTACAACAAGACATTTCGACAGGGTAAAACTAAACCAGCAACACCGCCCGAATGTGCCGACAAATCCTGATAGGAGCTGCACATATCTCTTTCTTAGGGCACACTCAGATGAGCGCTCCATACAACTAAAACCAAACCTCGAGTTTCCCCGAGGGGGCGCTGCACAGGACTCTAGTTTGGACCAACACTCAGAGGAGCACTGGCCCGGGGGGGTAAAATAACGATGACCCTTGAGCCGGCCGACTCAAGGGAAAGAAAAGGCTAGGTGGCGAATGGTAAAACTAATGTTGGGCATTGCTGGAAGAGCTTTACTTAAGGCGAACTGTCAAGGGGTTCCCATTATAGCCCAACCGCGTAAGGGACGCAAAATCCGGGAACATAACACCGATATGACGGAAACTAGGGCGGCAAGAGTGGAACAAAACACCAGGCATAAGGCCGAGCCTTCCACCCTTTACCAAGTATATAGATGCATTAATTAAATAAGATATATTGTGATATCCCAACAAGTAAACATGTTCCAACAAGGAACAACATCTCCATGTTCCAATAAGGAACAAACTTCAATCTTCACCTGCAACTAACAACGCTATAAGAGGGGCTGAGCAAAGCGGTAACATAGCCAAACAACGGTTTGCTAGGACAAGGTGGGCTAGAGGCTTTGTTCAACAAAGTAGGAGGCATGATAAGCAAGTGGTAGGTACCGCAGCATAGGCTAGCAAAAGAGCGAGCATCTAGCAAAGCAAAGATAGTAGTGATTTCGAGGGTATGATCATCTTGCCTGAAATCCCGCAAGGAAGAAGAACGAGTCCATGAAGAAGACAAACGGGCGTAGATGAACGGATCCTCACACACACGACGTTATCGGAACTCACCCGAGAAGCAACACCGGAAAGGAGCAAACAACATAATAAACAACCATCACATAATCATGGCATGATGCACAATCGAGTATGATGCATGTCCGGTTTAATGAAGCATGGCATGACAAAGTGCACAAACAATCCTACAAATTAAGTGGAGCTCAATATGCAACGGAGTTGCATATTGAAGAAAACACCACATGACTTATTTAGTTCTCTCTCGTTTAGGTAATCAACAATATTAAATATTGTTAAACATGGCAAGAGGGTGAAGCAAATGTAAACTACCTATCTAGTCAAGGTTAAATGAGGCCGGAAGCAACGAACAACAAATCCGGAAACTCCTCATGTGCATATATTAGGTTAGGTCCTGTTCTGCCCTAAAGCTTATTTTTGGGTTGTTTAACATGCAAAACAATGTCACCATGATAAACTAGGCAAAATTCTACCCCATTTACATATAAAGATTATTAAAATCGGAGCTACGGTTATTTAGTTACAAATTAAAGCATTTTAACATGGCATAGGAGTAAATTTAACCAAACATCATTTTAAATATTTTAAACATCGATGAAAATGACATATTATGAAACTATATGAAATTCTAAGCATTTTTCATATATAAGTTATTTTAATCCGATGCACGGTTCATGAGTTATTAAATGCATGAACTCTAGGGACTTTTCTGCAAAACAACCGTCTTAGGAATAATAGCTAAATTCGTTCCACGGGAAAAAAACCAGGATTCGGGCCGCATCTAAGATCTGGCCCAACAGGAGGTTAGTAACAGGGGCGCTGGGGTGTGCCTCACCCATGGGTCAGGCCCAGTTTGCGGAGAGGGGGAGGCCAAGGCAGGCCTCCTTGCCAGCAGCAGGCCGGCTGGGAGCTGGGCTTCGCGCGCGGCTGGAGGAGAGGCAGCCCAGGCACGCGCTGGGTCTTGGCGCTGGCGGGTCAATGCGAGGCGGCTGTGGCGTTCGTCCTCTGCGCGACGCAGAGCTGCGGGCGGCGAAGGACGGAACTGAATCGAGGCAGAAGAAGGCCCCGGGCGGCGGCTCTGCGAGGGGCTTGGCACGGCAACGGAGCTGGTCTCCGGGAGGGGCGGCGCTTGACGGCAGGGCGACGCGAGCAGGGCTCTCGGTCTAGCGATCGCCAAGCTGGAGGCGGGGTGGTTTGGTGGCGTCCGCGTGGATCCGGGTCGAGGAGGCTGCAGCGGCTTCCAGGCAAGGGAAAAACAAGGGCGACGGGGAGGCAGCGTCTTGGGCTCCTAGTGCCGAGCGGTTGTGGATCTTCTAAGCAGCCATGGCGGTCTCCTGATACAGAGAAAAGAGAGATACGGTGTGAGCGAAGAACCAGAGACCTGAGCGGCGGGGAGAGGAAATAGAGATGGAGAGACAGGGGCTCGGCCTGGTGCTCGCTGGAAATCAAGGAAACGGGGACGAGCTGCTCGTGATCCCCTCGGGATCGAGCAGAGGAGGTGGCCTCGGGCATGAGCAGGGGATCGAGCGAGGACATGTTGACTTGCTACCGAAAAACAAGGAGAAGTGGGAGGCGGCGGTGGATCCGAGACGGAGGCTGGTGGTTTGGATTGGGAGGGATCCCGAGAAAGAGTGTGGCGGCGGCGCGAGGGACAAGGCTCCTAGATTTTAGGGTTAGGTTGAATCGGTAGGTGGTGGTCTTATATATAACAAGTAGATTTGTGATAGGGGCATTTAATCCTTTCAATTTTAATTTGACGGGCCCGGATAAAAGGTTAGGGATCCTAAATAAGAAAACGGAGACGTTTTGTAGACGTTTGGGGATGATCCGGACACAACGGTGGCGACAGCCCGGGTCGGGTCCGGGACAACTTTCGGGCGCGTGCGAGGAGGGTCGCGGGCTGACGAGAGAGGTTAGGTAGGGCCTGGCGGTGAGTAGTGAGTTGTGTAGACGGTCTCGAGCTGAGAGAAGAGAAGGGAGAGAGGCCCGACGACTGTTTCCAGAGACCGAAAACGTCCGACGTTAGACCGGCTATAATGCCGCTATAGTTATCCGTTGGGGCATCAAACAATCTCCGAATGCGATGAAATTTGACAGGCGGTCTATCTACACTATAATAAGACCACACGTCAACTCTCATCCCATTCCGAGAACATTTTCCGGCCACTAATAAAATAATATTTCAGACGTGCCGCGGGCGCGTGCAAGTGTGTCTGGGCTCAGAACGGACAACGGAAGGAATCTGGGAAAACCCGGACGGATGCAAGTTTTGAAAACATGATGATGCAATGCACATGATGACATGATAAGATGCACACGCAAGAAAATGACAAGGCAACAACAACGAATAACTGGCGGACACCTGGCACATCGGTCTCGGGGCATTACAAGAGGGGAGAGTGTTGTCTACGTACCCTCGTAGACCAAAGCAGAAGCGTTGACGCAACGTAGAGGAAGTAGTCGTACGTCTTCCCGATCCAACCGATCCAAGCACCGTTACTCCGGCACCTCCGAGTTCTTGACACACGTACATCTCGATGACGCACCCCGGGCTCCGATCCAGCAAAGCTTCGGGGAGGAGTTTCGTCAGCACGACGGAGTGGTGACGATCTTGATGTTTAACCGTCGCAGGGCTTCGCCTAAGCACCACTACAATATGATCGAGGTGTAATATCGTGGAGGGGGGCACCGCACACGGCTAAGGAACGATCATGAAGATCAACTTGTGTGTCTATGGGGTGCCCCCTGCCCCCGTATATAAAGGAGCAAGGGGGAGGCCGGCCGGCCCTTGTGGGGGCGCCAAGGAGGAGTAGGATTCCTACTCCTAGTTGGAGTAGGTTTCCACCTTTCCTAGTCCAACTAGGAGAAGGGGGGAAAGGGGGGAAGAGGAGAAGGAAGGGAGAGAGGGGCCGCGCCCCAAACCCCTTGTCCAATTCGGACTGGGCTTGGGAGGGGCGCGCGCCACCTCCTGGTCCTTCCCACTAAGGCCCATTAAGGCCCATTGCTTCTTCCTCGTATTCCCGTAACTCCCCGGTACCTCCGAAAATACCCGAACCACTTGGAACCTTTTCGATGTCCGAATATAGTCATCCAATTACATCTCGACCATTTTGAGACTCCTCGTCATATCCCCGATCTCATCCGGGACTCCGAACTCCTTCGGTACATCAAAACTCATAAACTCATAAAATAACTGTCATCGAAACCTTAAGCGTGCGGACCCTACGGGTTCGAGAACAATGTAGACATGACCGAGACACGTCTCCGGTCAATAACCAATAGCGGGACCTGGATGCCCATATTGGCTCCTACATATTCTACGAAGATCTTTATCGGTCAGACCGCATAACAACATACGTTGTTCCCTTTGTCATTGGTATGTTACTTGCCTGAGATTCGATCGTCGGTATCCAATACCTAGTTCAATCTCGTTACCGGCAAGTCTCTTTACTCGTTCCGTAATACATCATCTCGCAACTAACTCATTAGCTGCAATGCTTGCAAGGCTTAAGTGATGTGCATTACCGAGAGGGCCCAGAGATACCTCTCCGACAATCGGAGTGACAAATCCTAATCTCAAAATACGCCAACCCAACATGTACCTTTGGAGACACCTGTAGAGCTCCTTTATAATCATCCAGTTACGTTGTGACGTTTGGTAGCACACAAAGTGTTCCTCCGGCAAACGGGAGTTGCATAATCTCATAGTCATAGGAACATGTATAAGTCATGAAGAAAGCAATAGCAACATACTAAACGATCGGGTGCTAAGCTAATGGAATGGGTCATGTCAATCAAATCATTCATCTAATGATGTGATCCCGTTAATCAGATAATAACTCTTTGTCCATGGTTAGGAAACATAACCATCTTTGATTAACGATCTAGTCAAGTAGAGGCATACTAGTGACACTCTGTTTGTCTATGTATTCACACATGTATTATGTTTCCGGTTAATACAATTCTAGCATGAATAATAAACATTTATCATGAAATAAGGAAATAAATAATAACTTTATTATTGCCTCTAGGGCATATTTCCTTCAGTCTCCCACTTGCACTAGAGTCAATAATCTAGTTCACATCGCTATGTGATTAACACCAATAGTTCACATCTTTATGTGATTGGTTCACATCTCCATGTGACTAACACCCAAAGGGTTTACTAGATTCAATAATCTAGTTCACATCACTATGTGATTAACACCCAAAGAGTGATCATGTTTTGCTTGTGAGAGAAATTTAGTCAACGGGCCTGCCAAATTCAGATCCATATGTATTTTGCAAAATTCTATGTCTACAATGCTCTGCACGGAGCTACTCTAGCTAATTGATCCCACTTTCAATATGTATCCAGATTGAGACTTAGAATCATCTATATCAGTGTCAAAAACTTGCATCGACGTAACCCTTTACGACTAACCTTTTTGTCACGTCCATAATCGAGAAACATATCCTTATTTCACTAAGGATAATTCTGACCGCTGTCCAGTGATCTACTCCTAGATCACTATTGTACTCCCTTGCCAAAATCAGTGTAGGATATACAATAGATCTGGTACACAGCATGGCATACTTTATAGAACCTATGGCCAAGGCATAGGGAATGAGTTTCATTCTCTTTCTATCTTCTGTCATGGTCGTGTTTTGAGTCTTACTCAATTTCACACCTTGTAACACAGGTCAAGAACTCTTTCTTTGACTGTTCCATTTTGAACTACTTCAAAATCTTGTCAAGGTATGTACTTATTGAAAAAACATATCAAGAGTTTTGATCTATCTCTATAGATCTTGATGCTCAATATGTAAGTAGCTTCACCGAGGTCTTTCTTTGAAAAACTCCTTTCAAATACTCCTTTATGCTTTGCAGAATAATTCTACATTATTTCCGATCAACAATATGTCATTCACATATACTTATCAGAAATGTTGTAGTGTTCCCACTCACTTTCTTGTAAATACGGGCTTCACCGCAAGTCTGTATAAAACTATATGCTTTGATCAACTTATCAAAGCGTGTATTCCAACTCCGAGATGCTTGCACCAGTCCATAGATGAATCGCTGGAGCTTGCATATTTTGTTAGCACCTTTAGGATTGACAAAACCTACTAGTTTCATCATATACAACTCTTCTTTAAGAAATCCATTAAGGAATGCAGTTTTGTTTATCCATTTGCCAGATTTCATAAAATGCGGCAATTGCTAACATGATTCGGACAGACTTAAGCATAGATACGAGTGAGAAACTCTCATCGTAGTCAACACTTTGAACTTGTCGAAAACCTTTTGCGACAATTCTAGCTTTGTAGATAGTAACACTACTATCAACGTCCATCTTCCTCTTGAAGATCCATTTATTTTCTATGGCTTGCCGATCATCGGGCAAGTCAACCAAAGTCCATACTTTGTTCTCATACATGGATCCCATCTCAGATTTCATGGCCTCAAGCCATTTTGCGGAATCTGGGCTCATCATCGCTTCCTTATAGTTCGCAAGTTCGTCATGGTCTAGTAACATGACTTCCAGAACAGGATTACCGTACCACTTTGGTGCGGATCTCACTCTGGTTAACCTACGAGATTCGGTAGTAACTTGATCTGAAGTTACATGATCATTATCATTAGCTTCCTCACTAATTGGTGTAGTAGTCATAGGAACAGATTTCTGTGATGAACTACTTTTCAATAAGGGAGAAGGTACAATTACCTTATGAAGTTCTACTTTCCTCCCACTCACTTCTTTCGAGAGAAACTCCTTCTCTAGAAAGTATCCATTCTTAGCAACGAATGTCTTGCCTTCGGATCTGTGATAGAAGGTGTACCCAACTGTCTCCTTTGGGTATCCTATGAAGACATATTTCTCCGATTTGAGTTTGAGCTTATCGAGATGAAACTTTTTCACATAAGCATCGCAACTCCAAACTTTAAGAAACAACAGCTTAGGTTTCTTGCCAAACCATAGTTTCACACGGTGTCGTCTCAACGGATTTAGATGGTGCCCTATTTAACGTGAATGCAGCTGTCTCTAATGCATAACCCCAAAATGATAGTGGTAGATCGGTAAGAGACATCATAGATCGCACTATATCTAATAAAGTACGGTTATGACGTTCGGACACACCATTACACTATGGTGTTCCAGGTGGCGTGAGTAGTGAAACTATTTCACATTGTTTTAGTTGAAGACCAAACTCGTAACTCAAATATTTGTCTCCGCGATCAGATCGTAGAAACCTTATTTTTCTTGTTACGATGATTTTCCACTTCACTCTGAAATTCTTTGAACTTTTCAAATGTTTCAGACTTATGTTTCATCAAGCAGATATACCCATATCTGCTCAAATCATATGTGAAGGCCAGAAAATAACGATACCCACCGCGAGCTTCAACACTCATTGGATCGCATACATCAGTATGTATTATTTCCAATAAGTCAGTTGCTCGCTCCATTGTTCCGGAGAACGGAGTCTTTAGTCATCTTGCCCATAAGGCATGGTTCGCAAGTACCAAGTGATTCATAATCAAGTGGTTCCAAAATCCCATCAGCATGGAGTTTCTTCATGCGCTTTACACCGATATGACCTAAACGGCAGTGCCACAAATAAGTTGCACTATCATTATTAACTTTGCATCTTTTGGTTTCAATATTATGAATATGTGTATCACTACGATCAAGATCCAATGAACTTGTTTCATTGGGTGTATGACCATCGAAGGTTTTATTCATGTAAACAGTACAACAATTATTCTCTGATTTTAATGAATGACCGTATTGAAATAAACATGATCAAATCATATTCATGCTCAACGCAAAAACCAAATAACACTTATTTAGGTTCAACACTAATCCCGAAAGTATAGGGGAGTGTGCGATGATGATCATATCAATCTTGGAGCTACTTCCAACACACATCGTTACTTCACCCTTAACTAGTCTCTTTTTATTCTGCAACTCCTGTTTCGAGTTACTACTCTTAGCAACTGAACTAGTATCAAATACTGAGGAGTTGCTATAAATACTAGTAAAGAACACATCAATAACATGTATATCAAATATACTTATGTTCACTTTGCCATTCTTCTTATCCGCCAATCACTTGGGGTAGTTCCGCTTCCAGTGACCAGTCCCTTTGCAGTAGAAGCACTTAGTCTCAGGCTTAGGACTAGACTTGGGCTTCTTCACTTGAGTAGCAACTTGCTTGCTGTTCTTCTTGAAGTTCCCCTTCTTCCCTCTGCCCTTTTCTTGAAACTAGTGGTCTTGTCTACCATCAACACTTGATGTTTTTCTCGATTTCTACCTTCGTCAATTTCAGCATTACGAAGAGCTTGGGAATCGTTTCCGTTATCCCTTGCATATCATAGTTCATCACGAAGTTCTACTAACTTGGTGATGGTGACTAGAGAATTCTGTTAATCACTATTTTATCTGGAAGATTAACTCCCACTTGATTCAAGCAATTGTAGTACCGAGACAATCTGAGCACATGCTCACTAGTTGAGCGATTCTCCTCCATCTTTTAGCTATAGAACTTGTTGGATACTTCATATCTCTCAACTCGGGTTTTTGCTTGAAATATTAACTTCAACTCCTGGAACATCTCATATGGTCCATGACGTTCAAAACGTCTTTGAAGTCCCGATTCTAAGCCGTTAAGCATGGTGCATTAAACTATCAAGTAGTCATCATATTGAGCTAGCCAAACGTTCATAACGTCTGTATCTGCTCCTGCAATAGGTCTGTCACCTAGCGGTGCATCAAGGACATAATTCCTCTGTGCAGTAATGAGGACAAACCTCAGATCACGGATCCAATCCGCATCATTGCTACTAACATCTTTCAACACAATTTTCTCTAGGAACATATCAAAATAAACACAGGGAAGCAACAACGCGAGCTATTGATCTACAACATAATTTGCAAAATACTACCAGGACTAAGTTCATGATAAATTTAAGTTCAATTAATCATATTACTTAAGAACTCCCACTTAGATAGACATCCCTCTAATCCTCTAAGTGATCACGTGATCCAAATCAACTAAACCATAACCAATCATCACGTGAAATGGATTAGTTTTCAATGGTGAACATCATTATGTTGATCATATCTACTATATGATTCACGCTCGACCTTTCGGTCTCCGTGTTCCGAGGCCATATCTGCATATGCTAGGCTCGTCAAGTTCGACCTGAGTATTCTGCGTGTGCAAAACTGGGTTGCACCCATTGTAGATGGACGTAGAGCTTATCACACCCGATCATCACGTGGTGTCTGGGCACGACGAACTTTGGCAACGGTGCATACTCAGGGAGAACACTTCTTGATAATTTAGTGAGAGATCATCTTATAATGCTACCGTCAATCAAAGCAAGATAAGATGCATAAAAGATAAACATCACATGCAATCAATATAAGTGATATGATATGGCCATCATCATCTTGTGCTTGTGATCTCCATCTCCGAAGCACCGTCATGATCACCATCGTCACCGGCGCGACACCTTGATCTCCATCGTAGCATTGTTGTCGTCTCGCCAATCTTATGCTTCCACGACTATCGCTATTGCTTAGTGATAAAGTAAAGCATTACAGCGTGATTGCATTGCATACAATAAAGCGACAACCATATGGCTCCTGCCAGTTGCCGATAACTCAGTTACAAAACATGATCATCTCATACAATAAAATTTAGCATCATGTCTTGACCATATCACATCACAACATGCCCTGCAAAAACAAGTTAGACGTCCTCTACTTTATTTGTTGCAAGTTTTACGTGGCTGCTACGGGCTTAAGCAAGAACCAATCTTACCTACGCATCAAAACCACAACGATAGTTTGTCAAGTTGATGCCGTTTTAACCTTCGCAAGGACCGGGCGTAGCCACACTCGGTTCAACTAAAGTTGGAGAAACTGACACCCGCCAGCCACCTGTGTGCAAAGCACGGCGGTATGACCAGTCTCGCGTAAGCGTACGCGTAATGTCGGTCCGGGCCGCTTCATCCAACAATACCGCCGAACCAAAGTATAACATGCTGGTAGGCAGTATGACTTATATCGCCCACAACTCACTTGTGTTCTACTCGTGCATATAACATCAAACCATAAAACCTAGGCTCGGATGCCACTGTTGGGGAACGTAGTAATTTCAAAAAAATTCCTACGCACACGCAAGATCATGGTGATGCATAGCAACGAGAGGGGAGAGTGTTGTCTACGTACCCTCGTAGACCGAAGCGGAAGCGTTGACGCAACGTAGAGGAAGTAGTCGTACGTCTTCTCGGTCCAACCGATCCAAGCACTGTTACTCCGGCACCTCCGAGTTCCTGACACACGTACAGCTCGATGACGCACCCCGGGCTCTGATCCAGCAAAGCTTCGGGGAGGAGTTTCGTCAGCACGACGGCGTGGTGACGATCTTGATGTTTAACCGTCGCAGGGCTTCGCCTAAGCACCGCTACAATATGATCGAGGTGTAATATCGTGGAGGGGGGCACCGCACACGGCTAAGGAACGATCACGAAGATCAACTTGTGTGTCTATGGGGTGCCCCCTGCCCCCGTATATAAAGGAGCAAGGGGGAGGCCGGCCGGCCCTTGTGGGGGCGCCAAGGAGGAGTAGGATTCCTACTCCTAGTTGGAGTAGGTTTCCACCTTTCCTAGTCCAACTAGGAGAAGGGGGGAATGGGGGGGAAGAGGGGAAGGAAGGGAGAGAGGGGCCGCACCCCAAACCCCTTGTCCAATTCGGACTGGGCTTGGGAGGGGCGCGCGCCACCTCCTGGTCCTTCCCACTAAGGCCCATTAAGGCCCATTGCTTCTTCCTCGTATTCCCGTAACTCCCGAGTACCTCCGAAAATATCCGAACCACTCGGAACCTTTCCGATGTCCGAATATAGTCGTCCAATATATCGATCTTTACGTCTCGACCATTTCGAGACTCCTCGTCATGTCCCCGATCTCACCCGGGACTCCGAACTCCTTCGGTACATCAAAACTCATAAACTCATAATATAACTGTCATCGAAACCTTAAGTGTGCGGACCCTACGGGTTCGAGAACAATGTAGACATGACCGAGACACGTCCCCGGTCAATAACCAATAGTGGGACCTGGATGCCCATATTGGCTCCTACATATTCTACGAAGATCTTTATCGGTCAGACCGCATAACAACATACGTTGTTCCCTTTGTCATTGGTATGTTACTTGCCTGAGATTCGATCGTCGGTATCCAATACCTAGTTCAATCTCGTTACCGGCAAGTCTCTTTACTCGTTCCGTAATACATCATCTCGCAACTAACTCATTAGTTGCAATGCTTGCAAGGCTTAAGTGATGTGCATTACCGAGAGGGCCCAGAGATACCTCTCCGACAATCGGAGTGACAAATCCTAATCTCAAAATACGCCAACCCAACATGTACCTTTGGAGACACCTGTAGAGCTCCTTTATAATCACCCAGTTACGTTGTGACGTTTGGTAGCACACAAAGTGTTCCTCCGGCAAACGGGAGATGCATAATCTCATAGTCATAGGAACATGTATAAGTCATGAAGAAAGCAATAGCAACATACTAAACGATCGGGTGCTAAGCTAATGGAATGGGTCATGTCAATCAGATCATTCATCTAATGATGTGATCCCGTTAATCAAATAACAACTCTTTGTCCATGGTTAGGAAACATAACCATCTTTGATTAACGAGCTAGTCAAGTAGAGGCATACTAGTGACACTCTGTTTGTCTATGTATTCACACATGTATTATGTTTCCGGTTAATACAATTCTAGCATGAATAATAAACATTTATCATGAAATAAGGAAATAAATAATAACTTTATTATTGCCTCTAGGGCATATTTCCTTCAGCACAGGCCGACGCCAACGCAACCACAACCTCCTCTAGGAGCATTTGTCGACGAAGTAGCAGGTCGCCACTAATAGGGCGGTCGCACCGGACACGGACCTGGCGGAGCAGGAGGCGCTACTCGAGTCCTACCGCTCCGCACCCTCAAGTAATATAATAACTAACGGTGAACCGTCGGCCATTTCCCGTCGGTTATGCTTGGTCGGCCATTACACTATTAGCCGACGGTACCGTTGGGTAATTTCTTGCCCTACAGTATTAAACCGACGGTGCACCCTCGGATATATGTTGTCCACCAACCAGCCCGGCAATGCTAATAGCCGATGGTTCCCCGTCAAGTATTTATTTTGCTGACAGTTATTGTTTCCCGTCATTTGTTGTAATATTTGACGGTATATTCGACCACTCGGTAGTTGTAATATTTGACGGTATATTTGACTCGTCGGAAGTTCTAATAACCAAGAGGAGAATTACACCATCAATTATTGTGTTAGCCGATTGTGCATACACCCTTCAGAGATTCCATTAACCGAGAGAAATGCCAACATCATCAATTTGTAAATTCAACGACGGTCTTCTTCATCGATGTATTATGTACCTGGAAGTGCACCATACTGTAAACCAGAATACAACACATATTATTTTTCCAGGCAGTGCATGACATAACTCAAGTTTACCACCTAATGCTCATTTTCAGGATGTCGCTTTTTTTAAGTTCACACTCCTCAAGACTTGTCTCAAGATTTTATTGAGTTAAGATAATCATTTAAAATCCAACAAATAACACAAACAAATTCGAAAAGGTCACTAATACATTTGAAATTTTGAGATTATGGAACAAGTACATGAGAATATAACTAGTTTCTAGTTACATAGTATGCATTATCTTGAGAAACATAATAAGATTGTGATGTCTTAAAACTAAGCTTCAGAAATAGGCTTCTTCAAAAGACATCAATTTGCTACCATTTCACCGTACCTCGTGACCTGCATGAGGAAATAACACAAATTAAACATTAGAAGAAAATAATGAATCAAAAGAGGTCAGCATGCACACGTGAATATTAATATGAGTTATAAGCAATGGCACAACATGCAGCAAAAAAAATCACACACATATGCATAATTTTTTTTCTCACAGAGTAGAGAAGTGATTTGATATGTGAGTTTCTAATCTGATCGTACCTTCATACAAGCACTGAATTCAACAAAAGTGCACAGAAGTGTGAAAAGCAAATAACGGAAAATGCGCGTACGTTTATCTCCCTTAAAAAATAATCCTAGTTTTATCTATAAGGTAACCATTAAAATCTTTCAAAGCATATTATGTGATGTAACACCTTCATACAAATTTGCAAGTACGAACAACGAAATTGATCACAAAATATTACATGTCAAAATATCTACCTTAAGTGCTATTACATGGATATACTCCCTGCCAAAAAACTATAACTAAGTGCTATTACATGGATATACTCCATGCCAAAAAACTATAACACAAATAG
>NC_041382.1:5939195-5942799 GCF_002162155.2 Triticum dicoccoides | reverse complement strand
CTACAGAATTTTGGTGCATTCAGGTAACACAAGCATAAGCAAAAAGAAACATGCCTATGGGAACACAATTAACATGTTTAGTCCCGTAAAGGTAATCGAATAAATATGTTCAGTTTTTCAACAAGGTCATAATACGATGGGACCTCTCATAGCGGCAGCAAATCCTCCAGCAGTTTTTGTATGGAAATGCATTAATATTTTGAAATAAATGATATGTGGGTTTAGAAAAGCTTATCCCTCAAGCTGTTTGGTGTGCCATTGTCGCCTACTGTTTACAGTGTAAACAACAGCCAAACATGACTGCATTGATCCTACATGGAAAAAAAAGTAATAAGCAGGTGTCATGAATGCAGTATCAATAAAATAAAGTTTACTAGATTCGATGAAGCAGTTGTTTTATCTAATTGATCCTACATGGAAAAACTAAATAAAGTTTACTAGATCCTACCACTTATTCGATAAAACAACTTCTCAAGACCTGAATGTTCTAGAGGTTTGCATTGATCCTACAAAGTCGGGTCAAGGTAGAATCAATTAGATGCCATAACAACATGAGATTCGAAAGCTTACTAGATTACTTGTCAAAGTGAACTATTAATAATAAAATAAAGTTTCAAATATCCAACAAAGATTCTTAGAAAAATAATACAGACCAAATACCATAAGTAAATTTACAAACGTCACTAGATTGCCCAACCGGCAAAATTTAATCCCTTGAACTAGCTATAGATTTGTCTCGTAGGCTAACTAGACAGGCAGAAAGAAAGTATAAATCATGTCCATGTAAAC
Organism: Triticum dicoccoides; assembly: GCF_002162155.2. Taxonomy (NCBI): domain Eukaryota; kingdom Viridiplantae; phylum Streptophyta; class Magnoliopsida; order Poales; family Poaceae; genus Triticum; species Triticum dicoccoides. The sequence continues at coordinate 5,942,010 of NC_041382.1, read as the reverse complement.
CAGAACGTCCGGTTTTTATGACTCAGAAAAAATATTATCCAGCTAAACTTTTGAGAGCAGCAAGCCAACCAACGAGACAGTATTTCACCAACCTTAAGATGCAAACGTGGGTGAAGGAATTGCTATCACCTTCAAAGTGAGGGCACATCAGAGAACGAGCCACCACACTATGGTGCATCAGACCCAAATAAGAACTTCATTGTGCTCCTTCCTTCTCCTGCACTTCCCGTCCATCGCTCACAGAAACACCAAAGTTTGATCTAAATCTGGAAGTAGAAGAAGTGATGGCAAGCATGCCTTGGTCTGGCTCGATGAGGAGGCATAGGCAGACGTCGGATCTGAGAGAGGTGGCGCTGCGGTTGAGGCAGAGGGGACAGAAAATGACCGGAGGGGCTGGGGAGGGTTGAGGTTGAGACGGCAGCGCGGGCTAGGTCGGGCGGCGGCACTAGGTCGAGAGGAAGGGGGCCCTTCGTTAGTGTGGAGGATCGAGGTCGCTGGTGTGGTGGACTGGTGGTGGTGGAGAGTGGTTGGCGGTGGTGCTAGGTTTGGGAGACCGAATTCTGATTTGGTAGAGATCGAGGTAGAGATGCGTTTGTTCTGGAAGAGGATATGGATATCGTGGCAGTTTAGGACTTCTAGTTGGGCGAGTGGTGCACGACGTGTGGGAATATGTGGGAGGTTTGGCGCGCCAGATTTTAACTCGAGGTGGATGCAATTTATTTTCTACTCACAAAAATAAGCAACTAAATAACATGTACGTCAAAAATCAAAGTACCCATGTAAAAAAATTCAAAATATCTAAAAAATAGAAGTTAGTGAATCATACGATTAATTAGTTGGTAAGGTCATCACCAATGCGGGGTTCCCTGTTTAGGCACTTGAATAATAATTAAAAAAATATTTAATTGTGAGTGCATAAGTAGAGTCCATGCCTCCGCTTCAGCAAGGCGCCATGTGCCACGCGGTAATGACCCAACCTAAATATGTATATACAAGACTACACTAAGCAGCTTTCCCTTCTCTACTCTGGTCGACGATGCCGTCAGCCGATGGTGGTGGTAATGCCCGACGGTTTTTCTCAACTCACATGTATGGGTGCTAATAACCGACGGTGTACTGCATTTACCGGCGGGGAAAACCCAACTCTCGGACATCCAATTTAATGCCCGACGGTTATGGCTATACCCACAGGGATTGCACGTAATACCCGACGGTAACATTTAATAAGCGAAGGTCAAAAGAGAACTCGCGGTTATGACTACAAATGACCGACGGGGGATAGCAATAACCGACGGTTAAATTTCACCCTCGGTGATATGTTCCAATGCACAACGACAATAAACATGTGGAATGACAGCTCGTTATATTCCAGATATTTTCTATATAATTAGATTTCCCACAAATAGGTTCTAGCATTGCTATTGTATGTGTATCATATTATTTTGCATTAATATGATGGTTAAAAAAACTGGTCCAAAACATTATAAATACGATGGATTTGAAAATGGCATGTTTGAAATTGTGCACTTACAAAGTATCATCAGGACAGAGACCGTTGAGAGTCAAGAAGAAATCCCCAATCTCCCCGACCCATTGCCTCTCCTACTAGAGTAGAGGAGGGACCGTCCACTACTACTATACCCATCGGGTCTTTTGTTAAAAAACCGAGAGTCAAACATGTACCGCCGACCATTTTCACTCACAAGTGAGAGTTTTTTTCACCTTCGGCTATTAAATTTCACCGTCGGGCATTACATGTAATCCTTGTGGGTGTTGAAAAAACCGTGGGGTATTACAGCTAATCCGTATGGGTGTACCAAAAACCGTCGGACATTACAATGGACCATCGGGGATTACATGTAATCCCCGTGGGTGTAGCCAAAACCGTCGGGCTTTACAATGAACCATCGGGCATCACATGTAATCCCCGTGGGTGTAGCAAAAACTGTCGGGCTTTACAATGGACCGTCGGGCATTAAGTTGGATACCCGAGGGTTGGATTTTCACCGTCGGGCATTCTAGCATACCGACGGGTATTGGTGGTAATACTTGTGAGTTGACACTAATCGTCGGCTATTGCAAGTACCGTCGGCTATTACTGTAATAATCGACGGTTCGTCGGCTATTAGGTTCCACCGTCGGAAATATGGGGATTTCTAGTAGTGAAGATCCACCTCCCTCGCTGGCGGTACCGGCTGCGGGAGGCGGAGGTGGCGGCCGCCGGCAAAGAGTACCACGACGAGGCGGGCGAGGCGCTGTTCGGCGACACCGACAACAAGGTGGTCGTGCCCCGGTGCCATGACCACGAAGAACCCGACACATGCACGGTAGGCTGCCGCAGCTCGTGTCCCAGGAAGGCTACTGCTCCTCCCCTCCCGTCGATGCCAAGCTTGGTGGGTTGAGCATCCTCGGCCGATTAGTCGCTTGGCGGCGACGTTGAGGCGGACAACTTCAGTTCCCGGGGCTCCGGAGGCGGAGGTTACGGAGGCGGAGCTAGAGAACGGCGAGGCGGAATCAGAGACAGTGAAGCTTCAGTTCTCGGGGCTGAAGGCCGGACATGGGGACCGGACAATATATGCCATTTAGATTAGATATTAATACTTCAGAGCCCGCCTAGCACCGCTTTGATGTATTTGTAATGAAATGCGTCATGTTTATAGGAAATCCGATGTGTTTATGTGAAATATGGTCGTGTTTATAGGAAATCTGGACTTGTTTGAACGAATTTCGTTCGGTCGGTTCAAGTTGTCGTGAAAATGTATGCGGCTATGATTGGATGGCGCCCTCCCGCATCCGTATCCGCGGAGTGCCACCC
>NC_041382.1:5911835-5938618 GCF_002162155.2 Triticum dicoccoides | reverse complement strand
GTACTAGTACAGCTTACCAGATATAAGTCACCTCATATCTCGTATACTAGATAAATCCCCGCGCGTTGCTGCGGGAATTCATAGCAATGTATTAGATCAATTTACATGTAGTGAATAAGAGTAGTTCGACTAACAATATGATAGGTTATAGATAAAAATCGATGAGGGATATAATTCACATCAATATCTGCATAGTATGAATGTTTTCTGAATTAGGGGGCTTTTTTTGGGTGATGTTAGGTAGTATCCTAGGCAATGACTAATGTGGTTTATTGATTAGGGTAGAAGCAATATGCAAAGAAAAACTGCGAACCACTTAAATAGAGATATTTTTTTCCATCCATACCACCGGTATCAGCCATAAGTAGCCAACCGCAAAAATTTGCTTGCGAGGCAGCATGTTCAATTTCTGAAATTGTGGTCACCGTGGATTACTCGCGGTCACATATTCCTTTTTTTTGCGGGTGACATATTACTATATTAGGCAGGTTCAAACTCTACCAAATAGCAATAGCTAATAGCTAACTCATAACATTCTAGGGAAGGGAGTAATATATAAATCTTACTACTTCCTAAGAAATTTCTTAGGTTGTTGAGGCATTCTGCAAGCATCTAATTAGTAGGCAGTCTTGCTGGTTGAATAAAATAAAATTGTACAATAGAACGCATCGGCTGCTAATTTTTTTAAACAAAACACGGGAGGTCAGTGTAATTAAGAACATGCACAACCTTGACGTAATAAAAAGCACATGCACAACCTTTGTTTGATTTTTCTCCATTGATAGATCCGCATGTAGCATGCATATGGAATATACTGTCAGAAAAAGAGGAAAAAAGCATATGAAGGAGCCATATGCGCTGACATAGATGGGTATTGATGGAGAAGAAACATCTGCTGCCATGGTAGAGGGACGCGAAAGGGACAATATCAATGGGGTTTGGCCTACAGCATCATAGATGAATCCATGATGATTGGGGGCATCGATTGCTCCTTCCCACGGAAACTATGGAATGGATCCGAGACGAACGCCAACACAGGGAGGATAGCAAGAGCTCTGTCCTGCCTACAATCATGAGGAGACAACAGCAATGGCAGGAATGGAGGCGGTGATCTTGTGAGGGAGGAGGCATGGGAGGGACATGGAGAGAAAGTGAACATTTAGATACATTATAATTGAGCACTTTTCCAGCCCTCTCAGGCCACCAGCGTTGCCAACCGTCTGATCATCACTTTTGAGCCTTCCTGATCATTAGATTAGCTATGAATCAGGCCTAATCAGATTAGATCCGTTCGCTAATAAGGATCGCTAACGAGCTGGGGCAGCTGCTCCCGCAACAAAATTGCAGTCACAAGGTTAATTGGCCTCGTTCTCGCAGGAAGCCCATTGAAAACTCACGAGAAAACAACGCCCGTCTCCCTTCACTCGACGCCCCTCCTTCCCTTCGTTTCGACTTCTCTCTCCCAGCGCCTCCACATCCTAATTGTGCTTGGGCGGCGGCAGCGGTGAAGCGCCCCCTTTCAGGTGAGATCTATAGCACCACAGGCGGCGGTGGCGGTGAAGTGCCTCCCCCTATAGGTGAGATCTGTTGCGCACATGATCTTTCTCTCTCCCTCCCTCCTCTCCCCCCTCCCTCTCTCCCTCTAACCATCGCGGATCAGCGCCGCCGCAGCCTGTTTGCCCCTTGTTGGCGTGTTCAACACGACACCGGCCGCGTCCATCTGTGCACTAGACTTCCTCCTCACAATGCTCATAGATTGCTTCATCTGGTTGTTGTATTGAGAAGAAAAAAAGAGATAACATATGTATATTTCTAGGGTGTAATATTAGCTGCTATAAATATACAAATGAATCACTGGGTTTAAGAGCCGACCATCAAGGCAAGGCAATGGGAAAAGGAAGTAGTACTTTATTCTTTGCAACTAAGTTTTCTGTGTAACTTTGTTAAAGTTGTTTGCAACTAATCAGTTGGACTGACATCAGGAAAGGCAAGAACAAGGAAGGAGTAGTATTGCATTGTTTGCAACTAATTTTTTGTCTAACTTTGTCCAAGATGTTTTCATATATCATTTAACTTTGTATGTCTGTGAGTCATCTGCAGGTGATGGTGAACCGAATGGTTAGATTTTTACAAGTTAGAGGGAAACCTATGTCAGTCCAACTGATTAATGTGGCCTCTTTGATTTCTTGCATATTCTCACTAACATGGATCAACTTGCAGACTTTTGACGAGTGTGGTTTTCTGTAGCTCAGGCTACACGGTACCCCTTATCTTTGCCATCCATTTATGCATCAAGATCCGTGCAAACACATTTGTCTTTTTTGTTTCTCTCAAACGACACAACTTATGAACTTCAAATTTTGCAGAACAACAATACATTCTAACTACAATATAGGAAAAAACTTTCAGATTTTTTCATGTATTTTAAATACTTGAAATAATATTTTTATTCAAAGAAAATCTCATTTTGTATATTTATATCAGACCAAAAAATCTGAAAGTTTTTTCACACATTGATGTTCTAATATTTGTTCGGTGTGCAAAGTTTGAAGTTCATATGTTGTTTCATTTTCGAGAAACAAAAAAGAGAAATCTTATTGTTGTTAGTTAGTTGGAGAGTACGGATCTCAAAGCAAGGCTGGAGGGTTGAGGATAAGAGGTTCCATGTAGCCTGAGCTACAAAGAAACTTTGTGCAGACTTTTATGCTAGATTTGTGTTTTTTGTGAGGACTGACCTGAAAAATATATACTTGCTACTTACCGTTTTATAGCCAGCTGCTCACTCACCAAATTTTCTCATTTATATTTTTGTGGATAATTCACATGGCATTTGCGTTACAACAAAAGTATTTGATAATTTTATTTCCTTTTGCAAAAGGTTGGTGAAGATAATTACCCTAAAACGTATATAAAAGGAGAAAATCAGAACTTGGTTAGGGGAAAATATGTTTATCGTTTTATTTTAGATAAAACAATCTCACCTGAAGTTTTCCCTTGTTTAGGTATAAAATCTAATTACTTTTCCTCTACTAAAGTGTGTAGCTACTAGGCTGATATCAGGACAAGGAAAAGAGACACCTTCCTGAGAAGAAATATATTTTGTTGTCCGAGAAGTTCAGGTAACATATATGCACCTTCTTCCATTTAAGGTCATTTAATTTTCGGCACAACTTTACAAAGAAACAGAAAAAATGATGCAGGGCAATTTTCAATGTGAAAAATAAAAGCATGAAGGAACATGAAGAACTATCTCAAGTTTTACGCCAGGATCCTCAAAAACATGTTATTCCATTAAATCCAGTTTCTCAATGGTGATTTTTTAGCTGCGTCTGGAGTTACCATGCCCTGCTCATATAGTGGCCTATACCAATTTGCTTTATTTTGTGTTCAGATTGTGGATACTTTGTACTAAATAATGATGATGTCTGCTGTAACTATTTCTGAGATTTAAGAGTTCTTGAATATTTGGTCTGTTTCACCTGATACACTCTAGCATTCATATTGTTTTAGTGCATGATGACCAACTAAAGTTGCAGAGATTTAAGGTCATGAGTTCTGCAAGGAGATTTACATATAAAAGAGTGGCAAAGAATGTCACTGTAGCTAGCTAATACATGCACTTGGATCTCATCCAGTTCTCTCTCCATGCTTAAGAAAGATTCATATGTACCTAATCATGGATATCTACTTAAACAACCATACAAGATTCTTATGCAAGATTGGACGGGAACAATGGGTTGAGCCGCATTCGCCTCGTCCTCTCTCAAATATTTTGGTGAGCTTCCAACTTCGTGCCATCATCAAGACCTTAGTTGCCTAGAACCAAATGCTAACTTCAGTAATTTCATATCCCACATACTATTTGTAGAACGAGCTCGCTATCCTTCTCTTCTAAGATTACAATTAATATTGTGGTGATGCAACTAAAAGTTCTATCATATTAGAACAGAATTACGTCCTCGGGGTTCAGTAGCTAATCTTTACAATTGTATTTGTCATATTGTCCTCCTAAGAAAAGTCCATCTATATTATCCTCCTAAGATATCAATATTCTTTTATTGTAAATAAAGAAAATTTCATCTATATTATTCTCCCCAGAACAAGTACATGCATTCTATATTGTAAATAAAAAAAAGTTCATCATAACTTTGATGCATCAAGATGCCTATATTTACATAAAGGACGGGCGCAGTAACACGCGCCGTCATGGTCTAGTATATACACATGGAAGGGAAGTGGGTCAAGAATGGAAGGGGAGAAGACACCTTCAATCTGTGGAGGAGGCCAACCTGTTTGTCTGTCTTCCGAATTTTGAAGGCCTAATTAGCCCGGTCACGTAAATATTGCCCATTTATTCACCTCCCATGCAGCCAACGGCCCGAGAGAACAAACTTCCTGAGATTATACGTACATGCATGGGCCACTGATGTGGATAATGCGCATGTAAGAGAAATACTATAATGGGGATGACGTGGCACATCGCTGATGTGGACAGTGTGCATGGTGAAAGAATAGGGAATAATGGGGGATCCGGCTTGCCTGCTCCCTCTTCATGTTCCCATCCATGCTCTCAACTCATCCTACGGCTGTCTTTTTTTTTTCCTTTCTAATCTAATCATCTCCCCCCTCCCCCTGATTTTAAAGGGGTGGGGCCGGGCCTTATTTTGTTCCAATCAAATCAAGCCACGTATGCGGGAGCACGGAAAGGGAGCAGGCAAGTCTCGTCCAATAATGGGGAGCAACTTCTTAAATAGATGATAGATATGGTGCTGCTTATCATCAGATTCAAGACACCAGATATACACATATATGTATTTCCGCTTATCAGATTCAAGTCACATATCACATATATAGCGATGCTTATCATGCATATGTAATTGATCACAAAGATGAAGAAGAAGTTGCCTCTTGTGGCCTTCTACGTCAAGTGCCTACTGAACCTATAATACCTACACTATACGTATGTTTCCTATTTCTTACAAGGCTGATCTAATCTTTCCATCGGCGCAAAATTGCACTCTTGTCGTCTCAGTCTGGGCCCTATCTACCTAAACTCTGCAAAATGTATGTTTCCAAGATCAGTAATCTTGAACTCGGATATGTAACCCGTTGGGAGCCTCCACCCGGGGGAATTTCAAGATCGTGTTCTTGCCTTCTTCCTCCCATCTGAAAAAGCAAAGCCAATGCCAAGTACCTGTCAGTAAATAATTCTGGAAATGGAATCGGTGTGGACTAAGAAGAGGTTGAACAGACCTATATCGGGTCACAAAGTAGTGGAGGAAAGTCGCGATCTCTGCCGTGCCCACCTCCTTCCCAGGGCACATCCGCCCGCCTCCTCCGAACAACATGAAGTGCGGGTGCGATTCCATGTTCTTCTCCTGTTCATTTTCAGTAGGCAACAATAGGTTAGAACTTCTTCTGCTAGGGCCAAGGCGGTATGTTTTAGTGATATTTTGACGGTCATATTTGTTCGCTCTCTTACTTACCAGCCACCTCCATGGATTGAAGGTCATTGGGTCAGGATACATGAACGGATCGTAGTTTATCTCCCTCGTGTAAACATAGATTCTCCAGCCTTGCGGAATGACATACCCTGGAAGAAATCGATAACATATCGCATTAGAAATGAACTAATATTTGGCAGGGGAATGCTTCAGTAGCAGAGTAAATTCCAAGCACAACTCACCATTCATTTCTACATCCTGAGTAGTTTTCCTCAGCAGCCCATTCACAACTGTGGCTAATCTTAGCGTCTCAAAAATGACCTGCATGGTATATCCATCAGTTCATACTTATATTAAATTTCCTACTCTGACTTAAATTTTTTGCATTTTATCTCCTACTACTACTTACAGCTCGAGTGAAGGCCATGGACTTAAAATCTTCGTAGCTGATTGCTTCCTCCGGCGATTTCCCCTTCCTGATATCAAGATGCTCTCTCTGCATTCACAAGTGAAAATGTCGTCAGTAAAGTCCAGAAGCACATGGACTTTTTTCAAGGAATCAAAATTGATTTCCAGATTATGTGTACATAGTACATACCCTGAGTTCGTCGAGGGCCCGCGGATGTTCCGATAGGTACTTGACGGCCATCATGGAAGTCGTCGACATGGTTTCGTACCCAGAGTAGATGAGGGCGATGAGCAAGTCAATGATCTGCTCGTCGCTGAGCTTTTCCCTGGTCCCATCGTCGCCGCTTCTCAAGAGAGCATCCAGCATGTCATCGTGAGCGTCACCAGACAATCGCCGTTCCGCGATCATTTGCTCTAGCATGGACACAAGTTTCTTCCTAGCCTGGAAGCCCTGGTAGTAGCTGGTCCCCGGAATGTTGATGGGCAAGGAGATGGTGCCGAGCACAAGCGTGTACAGCTCCGTCTTGAGGGCGTCGGAGAGTGGGCCTGCTGTGATGCCGGCAATCTGCCGGAGCGCAGATAGCAAGGCCATCTAAAATGGAAAGTGAAAGTCAGTTAGATATGATGAGGACATAAGATTCTGTGATATGTTGTTGCCATGCCCATGCAAGCAGAAGATGCTTCTATGAAACTCTGCAACCACCACAAAAGCGGCAAACGGAAACGGGTAATGATGATGTCTCCAAATGTGATACTCTGTTTTTGCAGTGGGATACTATGAAACTCTGCAACAACCACTTTGGAATGTGTAGAGTGATGCTGTTGCTGCAACAAGGCTATTTTTATCACTGATCCATCTGGCGTCCAACAGCTAGTATAAGCAAAACAATTAACAAACGAAATGTATTTGAACAAAAAATTCTCACTTGACACGAACAGCTGCATGTATTATATCCCCCAAACCGTGGACCGATTTTGCAAAACATCAAGCTTTGAGATTCTATTTTCAAACTAGCCGTTTTTTCATAGCAAAGCAGTGAGTGAACTAATCTTTGCTGCACAGAGAATTAAGATGGAAGTAGTTGCTGCCATTAACGTACTCCAACATGCCACCCAACTGCCTCTACATCTACATGTACGGTAAAGGTGGCCTGTGTACCCTACGGCTCTACGCGTTAGTAGATTTGATTGAAGGGACTGCACTGACCTCCTTGGTCTTGGCCTGGACATCGACGACGCTGCCGGCCCAGCCATGGAGATGGTCGCGCATGAAGGCGTCGATCTTGGGGAGGAGGCTGGTGCGGAGCGCGGCCGGGCGGACGAGGCCGAGCATGGCGCCGCGCATGACGCGGTGGAGCGGGCCGTGCACGGCGGCAATGTTGTTGCGGCCGAGGATGTCGAGCATGGACTGCGGGTAGCCGGGGACGAGGCCGCCGGACTCGCCCTGCAGCAGCATCCGGCGGTTGAGCTCCGGGTCCATGCACACCACCGTGGGGCAGCCCAGGATGTGGGTCCTGAACAGCCTCCCGTACCTGCAGCAGCGCACACACATGTTAATTCCTCGGTAGTTTCAATCAAATAAGCTTATGCTAGCAGCGGTAATATATTTGATGTGTTTTTCGATGGCAAGCATGCAAGCAAACACTGTGATTAGGCATGGGATTATGCTAACATCCTCTGTTCTTTTTTATTCATTCATTATGCACGAGCAGTAATATTTCAGTTTTCTCTCTGGAAAAAACAGTGGAGGGCAATGATGGGGATGTTTCTCTTTTGATCTGTGTCATAATAATTTACATCCGGAATGGTACTTTGGGAGCTGGAGCAGTGATGAGCGTGTGTTGTTTGTGAGCTTTAGGGGGACACAGCTCTCCCCGTCACTTTGCACAGCCGGAAAGCAGCTGCCAAACCGGCACATTTCCGTAGCTCATCGATTCGTGTAGGCAGGAGCAACTTTTAGGAGTAGTATAATTACTGAAAAATCTCTTTAAAAAGAAGGGTCTGCTAATTAATAGTAGTAGTAACAAATTTAGAAGAAACTACAAATAATAAGGCAAATTTTAACATACTTCCTCTTATCCTATTTTTTTACATGTGAGGTAAGAAGATAAGACTTAATCAGATCACTAATTAATGAGACCAACGACTTAGATATATTATATACTCTTATCTTTCATGTGAAAATAGGAGGTAAGAGGGAGCCAGAGCGGCAAAAATAGAGCGAGTGGTTCTCTCTCTATTATTGGAGAGACCAATAGCATGTAAGTAACCATCTCTATTCTCTAGTTGAGTTCTCCACAACACAACACAACACAACCAACTTGATCTCCAACAAAATCCCCCAAATCCCGGCGAAGACACACGAGCTAGCTAATCCGGGGAAGAAGACGCAAGCAAGAATGCATAATCATATGCCCGCTAGCTACGCACCTGAGGCTCCTGTGCTTCATGAAGGCCGGCCCCTGCTTGAGGAACTCGGTGGTCTCGCCGAAGAGCGGCCAGCCCATTGTCCCCGGCGGCAAGCAGCCATCGCCATGCCTCCTCCGGCCGTTGCCGTACCTCACCTCGTTCCAGCGCAGCAGCAGGCTGCTCGCTAGCACAACGCCGGCCACAACACCGACCAGTACAAGGAGGAGCGCCATCTTATTCTTTCTTCGTTTGTGCCTCTGCCTCTTGGATGCTCTGTTTTAGTTCAAGAGGCAGGCTCTCTCTTGCTTGTGTTGTGTGTGTGCTGGAGGAGTTAGGCAGAGGAGGATGGATGCCCCTTTCCTTTATATAGGGGAGGAGGAGGATTCCTCCGCCTAATTATCCATCCCTCCTTGTGAAAATTACTCTTCTTTTTCCGATGAGGGTCCCCATTCCAAGGTGAGGTCTTGACCATGGAGGGAGGGATGAGGGGATCGAGACGATGGGTCTGATCGTCAGATGGCATCACAACCAGAGAAATTCTACTACTCCTACACAAGGCAACAAAATACTGTAGGCATGCGGCTAGGAGGCGCATGCTTGGCCTCGAAATCGGCGTGGCGCCGTCCGTGTGCGTGTTGGTTTGCGGCCATCCGGTCAAAAGGGACGGGTATCCTGCCGAGATGCTGCTGCCCATGTGTGGACGTGTGCTTCTTTGGTTTTTGCCTTTGCCATACACACATGCTACTCCTACGGGTACCAACCATCACATGATACCATGTCACAAAAACCAAATTTACATGTTTCAAAAAATTCTAAGAAAAGTTGTGATTGTTAACAAGATATGTGTTTACTAGCCCTAAAAATTCAGATTCAAATTCAAAATACAAATTCAGCATGAATAGTGTCAAAAAAATAAACCAGAAATGTCACCATTCACGTGTGGATTTGTCTTTTTTTTTCATGTATATTTCGATTTTGGATTGGAACTTCTAAGGGATTGTAGGAACATGTCTTCTGCGCATCATGTTTTTTTCAGTATTTTTTGAAACATCAAAATTTGAGTTTTTAAACATGGTATCATGTGATATCTTCCCCCTATTCCTGCTCCTTGATTTGGCGGGGCAAATTAAAGTCGTGTCATAACTTTTTAAAACGATGAATCTAAACATATACTTCCTCATTTCCGCGACTAGTAATTCGTGATGAAGAGAGAGTATATACTCCCTCCGTCCGGTGAAGAGTACGTTTGGCTTTAAAATTTGTCCAAAAAAATTTTACTTTTATCTTTTCAATGTACTTTAAAGTAGAAAAAAATGTTTCTCTCTCATTATACGGTAATCAAGACCAATAATATTCTACACATGGTCTCCTTAATTTCAACATGCACTTAGGCCATGTTTGGTTCATAAGTCCTAGGACTTTTTCTAGTCCTAACTAAAAAGTCCCTAGTCCCTAAAAAGTCTCTTTCCGTTTGTTTCCAGAGACTAAAAAGTCCCTAGTCCCTTCCTAGAGATTATTAAATGACCATGTTGCCCCTAGTATATAAAAAAATAACAATCAAACAACACCAGGGGTGGCGGGCCAATGGGTGCATGGAGGGGCATTGTTGAAAAAGTCTCAAAAAGTCCCAAAAAGACTCTCCTTGAGAGTCTTCTTTATTTAGTCCCAAATGCCTAGTTTAATCCCTAAAAAGTCCCTCCCGTTTGGTAAAAAAAGTCTTTAAGAGAGACTTTTTCTAGTCCCTACACAAAAAAGTCCTTGGAAACAAACACCCCTTTAGCTGATTGGGGGTTGGGTAATTAAAGATGAGAGAGATGGTGTCTTGCATCCTTTCAATGCATTTTTTACTTCACTCCATAATTTATCCTAAAATTTCTATATATACACTTTTCACCGGACGGAGAGAGTATTTAAAAATTTCATACAATGATGAATCTAAAATATGTATTTTTAATAATATGACACATTTCCCCCCACATAAAAACCCAACTTATATTCCCATTGAGAGGGAGTATATATACTGCTAATTTTCTGATTAATTTGTATTTTTGCATGTCTCGGTGTTCCTACATGACACAGCCATGTCGTTAGTTTTTTTTTATCTTGGTTTATAGTTAGTCAAACCCCATGCAACGCCGGTGGCGATGGGGAGGTCCTTCCAAGATGTGGTGCCCTTGAGGAGCGCACGATATGGCAGGGAAGGTCGCATGCTTCGCACGCTGACATGCGTGAATTTGCGGTGGCTGGTCCGGGCTGGCGACTCAGCTCGACACGTTGGCCACATTCGGTGTGACCTAACCTAGCCTGGTCATTGCATAAGTGGGATTCACGACGCGACCTTGGGTGCGACAGGTCTTAGGTCGACTTAGGTTCTTTGTTAGGGAGGTGAAATGCCGCCATCCCTCTCTAGGAATAATGTTTTCTCTATTTCGTTGGTGTGTTTTTCACCGGCAGAGAGTGTATGGAGCTATGTTACGATGAGTCGTCCGAGATCTTGTCGGTTTAGGTTTCTGGTAGATCCGTCTAGATTCGGTCGACTTTCATGGTCTTCTGGGTTTCTACAAGCCCTTCTCGATGTTTTCTTCTCAGGGACAAGGATTTGCATCTCATATCACGGACGTCTGCATCTTCTGGTCTATATCAACGACTTCCAAGCTGATACTTCGAGAAGCTGTTGGGCTGAAAATGCTGCAACATTGAGATGGAGGCCCAGAGACGGCATCGAGCTATGCTCATATAGCACCGCCATTGGATGCAAGAGAAAAAAGTCTTCGGTTCCCCCCACGAATTAGAATGTATATTTATTTTTCTGTATGGGTTGGTTTGTGAGGGCATGTGCTACTTAATATATGGTCTTAGACCTTCTCATACAAAAAAAATTAAGATAGCTGCTATAGACATGACAATGTGCAGCCGGATTTTGGACGATCCTATGGTGCACCTGTGCATGTTGGGACAAGGTGGAGCGCACACGCTAGATCAAGCATCGTCCACTGAGCATGCAATGAGTATAGGATGCACAGCAGTTCCGAAATATTAGTAGTTAGTCAATTTGAAAAACTAAGAGATATTTTTTTGTAGTGCACAATCAATATTCATGTAAAATGTAAAATGCTGGTAAGTTCTTTGCACTTTTCAACCTTTGGTTCAAAACCGAAGTACTCACATAATAGCATGGGAAAAAATGAAACCATAATATTTTATGGCGTACATAAATTTATTTATATTTACATATATTAGAAATATTTATGGCCAAGTGCTCACCCTTGATCAGTGGACGGCTAACATTGAATATTACACGTAGCGTCTAGATGGAATATTACAGCTGGTAGCATCTTAAAAAAGCTATGTAAGAGATTTTTTTTGGCATACAAATTAGTTTATCCAGGATCATATCCAGAGATGATCATCCATCCGCCGGTAGTTTTACACTCAACGGAACGAAAATCGTTTGTTGATGATCTTGGTTGGAGACTTGCCAGTGAGCAGTGGGTCGATGCGATCCGATCAATCATGAGGATTGCAAAAGAAAATATTATTACATTATTACAAAGTGAGTTGTTGCGTTGCATGGGCGCCATGTGCAAGATACATGCGTGTGTCCGCCTACTGATTGCTTATGCACAGTGTTAGCTAAGCTAAAAGAGATTTGTACTTGGTGGTTTTGTGTATCAAGTGTGTCCGGGGCGGTCTTGGTTAAAGTGAGTTGCTCAAATAAAATTGGAGCAAGTGAGGAGTGATCGAGCGAATGCCCCGCGCTTTGTCGCCGACGACGGTGACGCTTGCAGGCGCCGCTTTTTCTTGAAGGCGTCATTGTGGCGCTCCTCTTCGTGGATGGGCTCCGGGTAATAAACTTTGTCCGTTCAGGACTCTGCAGCTGTGACACTTTGCGCCGTTCTTCCTCCTGAGGGTGTTGTTGCGGAGTTTAGGTGTAGTAGGGTGTTGTGTGGCATTGTACTCTTGTCTTCCTTTGTCTCTTTCGGTTGCATACTGCGTGTGCTGGTTATCTTAGGATCGCCTTTGTGAGAGACTCACCTCTTCATCTTATATCGCCCGGTCGTGTACTTTATTTGGTTGGTGCTTTATACGTAAAGCGGGACAAAAGGCTGTTTCAAGAGGATTGCATTTTGAGGTGGCACAGGAGTGGTTTGTATTGGACCATTGGATGAAGAGTGGGTACGTAATTAAAAGCGTGGATGGCATATTTGTTGTAAAAAAAATGAATGAAGAGGCAGATCAAGGGTAGTTTGCTGTCCCCGGCAGTTCACATGCATGCAAATGATTATGTGGACCGTGTTACGCTGTTGCGTGGTTAATCATGCTTGGATATGTGATTTAACTACTTCCTCCGTAAACTAATATAAAAACATTTAGATCACTACTTTAGTGATCTAAACACTCTTATATTAATTTACAAAGGGAGTAGCTAATAATGCACTGGAGTCGCATGCCTTTGCTTAGGAGGTGAAGATGATGAAGATCCTTTTGGATTATTGGGTTGGGATGATGGTAGATGGATGAAATGAATGGGCCAAGGGGGGTAATATGGTACCTACTGCTGCTGCTGCTGCTGGGTGTGGCCGTGTAGGTGGCAGCATGTATTGTACGTCTATAAAACCAGGTTGGGCCCTACCGCATGCGGGGCTGGTTTCAGTGGCCAGATCTCCTGCCCTGCATACCCATGTTTGATGTGTTTTTGTGTTTCTTGCTTTCAGAATTTCTAAGTTTAAATTCAAATGCTTTTTCTTTAAGTGCAAATTACACGTCCATGTTTGATATTTGGATGTACACATACGGGCATGCACCAGCTAATCCTTGGTTGGGCTCCACGTGCATGCATCCACATTGATTTTGCCCACGTACCAACCATCGTATACTTGTGGATTACACGCATGGTATGAGCTACATCACTCACGTATTTGATCAGGTATCTAGCTAACTATGCAGATGTAGAGGCTCGGTGCAGCTCCCGTCGACACCTCGCTGAATCGTACATACACCCGAACGCCCGCGCGTCAGTTTCAAATACCTGTATACCGGTGCCCTGAACGGCTTTGTACAAGTACATCAATACCATCAGGTTGGTTGGACGCAGTGGCCACGAGCCGGCCGGTATGTACGTACGTATTTTTATTTATATTAAGAATACACCCGTGGGCGTGCACGTCAAGAAGAAGAGGAGATAAGTATCGACTCGACATGCAAACAAAACTCCAGCTGAAAGATCGGAACCTCTTCGGCCCATCACGCGGCCGCGCAAGGGCAGGACTTCTTGCCTATAAATATAGGGGCACCAGATCACATCACACGGGGGCGAGGGGACGCGCCGTCGCGGCAGCGTCCAAAGGACGGAGCCAAGAGGAGGTGCGCCCGCGGCTGCGTCGAGGACGTCACATCTCAAGCCGTGTGTGGAGGACGCGCCGGCGTGGCGCCCGTATGTGTCTTGTTCACGTCCAGCAGCTGCGGCCATGTGAACTGGCCGGAGCTCGACACCGACGGCCGCGGCAGAGCGCCGCTCTATCAAAGGAGACGACGGCACGGAGGGCGATCTTGAAGACGCGGCGACGTGCACCATGCACATGGCCGTTCGGCCGTTCCATGTCACGTCCAAGATATGGTTCGTTCGTGCCTACAAGAGGTACCGTACATTGAGGCGCCCAAGGAAGACGCACTCCCTGGTGGCAGCGCCCAGGAGATCTGGAGGGCATGCTGGCGGGCTCGCCGGCCATGGGACGGACAAAGCACCCACCAGGAACGCACACATCCATCCCCCACACATGCAGAAGAAGCCACTAGGAGATCCATCCATCAGGCACGAAGTACCCATCAGAGGACTCACGCACGTCCAGAGGGGGGTTCACGCACGGGGAGAGGCCGACGGCCAGAGAGGGAGGATGGAGAGACACCCAGGAGACGCGCCCCTGCGGCAGCGTCGATGAGAGTTGGCATCTTGTTGCCGGAGGAGATGTACAGGTGCTGCGGCAGCGCCGAGCTCGATCAGACGAGGAGAAGCGGCGGCGCCAGGAATGACGACTCGGAAACTGCCCAATTTTGGCCGGCGCGTCGGCAGTGGCCACGACGCCCTCTATAAGACAATAAATTTTGGGGGAACCAGCACAACCCTCTAGGGTGGCTTATCTCATTATATATATAATGGATGTGTTACAATACGTATAATATACGTACATAAGTACAGAAGCTATACATAGTCTAACACCCCCCCTCAATCTTAGCCACTTTCTAAAGAACTGAGAAGGGTAAGATTGCGCCTACAAGCCTCAAACTGTGGCAGAGGTAAAGGCTTAGTGAAGATGTCTGCAAGTTGATCCTTAGATGAGATAAACTTGATCTGGAGTTGCTTCTGTGATACACGTTCCCGTACAAAGTGATAGTCAACTTCAATGTGTTTCGTTCGGGCATGAAATACTGGATTTGCAGAAAGGTATGTAGCACCGATGTTATCACACCAAAGAATAGGAGGCTGTGGTTGAGACAAACCCAACTCCTAAAGCAAAGACTGCACCCAAATAATCTCTGCAGTAGCATTAGCCACAGCCTTGTACTCAGCTTCAGTACTGCTACGTGACACAGTAGCCTGTTTCCGAGCACTCCAGGCGATCAAATTAGGGCCAAAGAATACTGCATAACCCCCCGTGGATCGCCTGTCATCTGGGCTACCAGCCCAATCTGCATCAGAGAAGGCCGAAAGGACCCGAGAGGAAGTCGGCCGAATATGCATACCAAATGTCAGGGTGAACTGAACATAACGAAGAATGCGTTTAACAGCAGCCCAATGAGTATCTCTGGGAGCCTGAAGATACTGACAAACCCTGTTAACAGCATAAGAGATATCTGGTCTTGTGATCGTCAAGTACTGAAGTCCACCAACAATGCTCCTGTACTCTGTGGCATCCGCAGGAGACAAAAGCTCACCATCAACAGCTGTTATCTTGTCGGTAGACGACATGGGTGTGGTGGTCGGTTTGCACTTCAGCATGCCCGCTCTTTGTAACAACTCCAAGGAGTACTTTTTCTGCGTAAGGACAAGACCAGTAGCACGAGAAGTGACCTCAACTCCAAGAAAGTAGTGAAGCTTCTCAAGATCTTTGACCGCAAAATCAGCACCAAGAGAGCAGACAAGAGCATCAGCAGCATACTGAGAAGAGCTGACAAGGATAATATCATCGACATATACCAAAAGATACATAGTGACTTCTGGCTTCTGTAGAAGAAATAATGAAGTGTCAGCAGTGGACGGCACAAACCCATGAGCACGAAGGGCAGAGGCAAGGCGGGCATGCCAGGCACGAGGAGCTTGCTTCAAACCATATAGTGCTTTGGAGAGACGACAGATATAGTCAGGACGATCAGGATCAGAGAAACCAGGCGGCTGTTTCATATAAACCTCTTCCTCCAAAAATCCATGTAGAAAAGCATTCTGCACATCAAGTTGACGAAGTGACCAACCACGAGAAACAGCAATGGAGAGAAGAAGCCGAATAGTGGTAGGCTTGACGACAGGACTGAAGGTGTCCTCATAGTCAAGACCATGACGCTGCCGAAAACCGCGAGCAACAAGTCGCGCTTTGTAACGCTCAATAGATCCATCCGAATGCTTCTTCACTTTGAATACCCATTTTGAGTCAATAACATTTACCCGTGGTGGTGGAGGAACGAGAGTCCATGTCTCGTTACGAAGGAGAGCATGAAACTCCTGCTCCATAGCCTCTCGCCAATGTGGAATGCGCAGGGCAGCCTGATATGAGCGAGGCTCAGAAGATGGATCCGCAACAGCAGCAGCCAAACAAGCAGCCAACCAAGCAACCGTACCATCCTTACGCTCCTTAGGTTTGAAAATGCCACTGCGACTGCGTGTATGTGGTCGGGACACAGGAACCACCGAGGTCGACGGAGCAGCCTGCAACGGGCTGGAGGACGGCGAGGTTGACGAGTCAGCCGGTGACGAGGAGCCAGACACAGTAGCCTCGGGCTCGGTCGGCGAAGAAGGCCGGCCCACCGGCGAAACCGGCAGAGCAGACGAAGCAGCTGGCGACGCCGGCGTCACAGACCGGGCCGATGGCGAGCCCGGCATAGTGGGCCGTGGCGCGGCCGGTGTCGCGGGCCGATCCGCGGATGAAGGCGACGTGAGGACGGCGTCGCGGACCCGAGCTGCAGGCGAAGACGGCGTGACGGGCCGAGCCGCAGGCGAAGACGGCGTGACAGGCCGAGCCGCTGAAGACTCGACGGCCGCTGGCGAAGAGGGCCGAGCCGCTGGAGACTCGGCGGTCGCTGGCGTAGCGAACCGAGCAGTGGAGATGCTCGGCGCAACGGGCTCTTCGGGTGACCATGCATGGGCACGCGAATCGATGCCATGCAACATAGGGCGATCGACGTGCCAATCAGAAGGCGGCAATGATGATGGTGAATCCTCCAACAGCTCCAAACGAGCCCCACGTCCGGTTCCTGCACCATGGTTAGGTAACAGCAAAGGAGAGTATGCAACATCATCAAATTGGTCAGAAGCAACAGAGGATGAATGCAGAGATGGTGGTTCGACAGTGGACACAGGAAGTTTGGCAAAGGGAAAAACATGCTCATCAAACACGACGTCCCGAGATATATAGACACGATTAGTGGGAACATGAAGACATTTGTAACCTTTATGAAGAGAGTTATAGCCAAGAAAAACACACTTATTAGAACGAAACTCAAGCTTGCGCTTATTATATGGACGAAGATGCGGCCAGGAAGCACACCCAAATACCTTGAAAAAGGTATAATCAGGTTGTTCATTAAGGAGAACCTCAATGGGAGTCTTCATGTTTAAAACACGAGTGGGAGTACGGTTGATGAGAAAGCATGCAGTGGTGAAAGCATCACTCCAAAACCGAAACGGAACAGATGCATGGGCCAAAAGAGTAAGACCAGCTTCAACAATATGACGATGCTTACGTTCGACTGAACCATTCTGCTGATGTGTATGTGGACATGCTAAACGATGAGCTATCCCAAGCGACTGAAAGAAGGAGTTGAGGTTGCGATACTCGCCCCCCCCAGTCCGACTGGACATGAACAATTTTGTGCTTGAGAAGACGTTCAACATGTTTTTGAAACTGAACAAAAATATCAAACACATCAGATTTGCGTTTAATAAGGTAAAGCCAGGTAAAGCGACTATAAGCATCAACGAAACTGATATAGTAATTATGACCATTGACAGAAGTCTGAGCAGGACCCCATACATCTGAAAACACAAGTTCTAAAGGATGTTTCACCTCACGACTGGACTCCGAAAAAGGAAGTTGATGACTCTTCCCCTGCTGACAAGCATCACACACTGCTACATCTTTATTACTAGACAAACTAGGAAGCTCATGACGACGCAAAATATGACGGACAATAGGTGTGGCCGGGTGACCAAGACGAGCATGCCACTGTGACGGAGAGACCCGAACTCCACTGAAAACACGGGCGACGCCAGGATGCTCCAGACGGTAGAGGCCCTGGCACAACCGCCCACTAAGAAGAATGTCCCTCGTGCCCCGATCCTTAATAAAAAGATCAAAAGGGTGAAATTCACAAAGCACATTATTATCACGTGTGAGTTTAGGAACTAAAAGAAGATTACGGGTCACAGATGGAACTCGAAGAACATTGCGAAGCTGAAGACTCCTATTGGCATGTCTAGTGAGAAGAGATGCTTGACCAATATGAGAGATGTGCATACCTGCTCCATTGGCGGTGTGGATCTTGTCGGAGCCATGATAGGGTTCACGAGTGTGAAGCTTCCCCATCTCGCTGGTCAGATGCTCTGTCGCCCCAGAGTCCATGTACCAGTGTGGATCGATGGAGTAGGACTGAGTGTGTCCCTGTTGCTTCTGCGGCGCGGGACGATCAGCCATGGCGACCTGACGGGCATTGTTGTGTGTATCTTTGCCGTCATTGCCAAGACCAAGGAAGCTTCGCTGGAAGCGCTTATGACACTTGGAGGCCCAGTGCCCATCGCGGCCACAAAGCTGGCACACACGTGGACCGCCAGCCCCCGGTAAGGTCGCAGTAGGTGGGGGGCCGAGGCGGGCGACGGTGGCAGCCCCGAGCCCCAAGGGCGGGGTGATGAAGAAGAGCGGCCACCCTTGGTGGCGGCGTTGGCCGAGAGGGAGCCAGTGCCCCTGGAGCGGCGTGTCTCGACCCGTTGCTCAGTGAGAAGGAGCCGAGAGAAAACCTCGTGTGCCAGCATGGGTGTCGAGTTGCCCCGCTCGTTGATGATCTCGACTAAGGCATCATACTCCTCATCAAGACCATTGACAATAAACGAGTTGAACTCGGAGTCGGTGAGGGGCTGTCCAATGGAGGCCAATGTGTCGGCGAGGCCCTTGACCTTGTTGTAGAACTCAGTGGCAGTGGAGTCAAGCTTCTGACACTCTCCAAGCTGACGACGAAGTGCAGAGACACGAGCCTGGGACTGCGCTACAAAGGTTCGCTCAAGGATGTTCCAGGCCTCATGAGACGTCTTCGCGAAGACAACAAGTCCGGCAACTGCCGGCGAGAGCGACCCCTGGATGGAGGAGAGGTTCGCCTGGTCTTGCCCCGTCCAGACGCGATGGGCCGGATTGTAGACCGGACCGTGCACGCTGTCTACCAGTGCGGGTGGGCAGGGAAGCGATCCGTCGACGTAGCCTAGCAGGTAGTGACTCCCCAAGAGCGGGAGAACCTGCGCACGCCAGAAGATGTAGTTGTCGGCGGAGAGCTTGATGGTGATGAGATGACCGAAGTGAAACGGCGGCGGCGAAGACGATCCCATCGAGGGGACTGCCTGGGGTGCAAACACCATGGAGGCAGCCGGAGGCACCGAAGCCGATGCGGGAGGAGGCGGGACCGCAGCCAGGGCGGACGCCGCAAAGCTCACGGCCGGGTCGGACGCCACAAGGCCCGCGGCCGGGGCGGACGCTGCCAACCCCGCCAGCGGGGCGGTGTGATCCACTTGCGGCAGGAGCGGCAGGACGACGCCCGCGGAGTCCGCAGCGGACGGCGGCGCCGCGGTGTGGACCACGAGGTCGCGCCCAAGCGAGGGCGCCGGCGGCGTGGAGTAGACGGAGCCGATGCTCCTGGTCCCGATCGGAGCCGGAACGGCGACGGCATTGAGCGGGAGGTTGAGCAGAGGCGCAAGAGAGGCCGGGAGGAACCCCGCAGCAGTGGAACCGGTGGTGGCGGCGCTCGACATGGCGGCGGTGAAGGCGGCGGCGGTGCGGGTATTAGGGTTTGGAAGCGGAAGCGATCGTAACCTAGCGTGATACCATGTAAGACAATAAATTTTGGGGGAACCAGCACAACCCTCTAGGGATGGCTTATCTCATTATATATAATGGATGTGTTACAATACGTACAATATACGTACATAAGTACAGAAGCTATACATAGTCTAACACCCTCATCACCCTCTTCCTCCTAATACATGTGTTTTCTTTGTCATTGTTTTTCCAGGGTTCAGGGAGGGGCGGAGCTCACGTACGTAGGATGCAGCAGCGGGAAGGAGGTACGCACGAAGAGAAGACGCGCCCGATGGCGGCAGCGTCGACATGCAGATGAGCGATGTGCCTTGAGGGGTCGAAGGGAAACCACGATGCAGCACACTTGTCGAGCAGCCCACGCGACCTGGTCCTTTCCAGCAGCAGCACATGCGGCAAGGAGATCACGAAGGCCAAAGGAGTGATGCGCTCGCTGCTATGGTGGCAACACACGTCAAGACGCGAGGCCATGGCTACCGTCGACGCCCTCGCACACACACGCACACACACGTACCCTTGCTTGTCCGGCCGGTGGCTGCGCCGGTGACAAGGAGGACGGGCAGCAAGCAGAACACGCTGGTGGCGACGGACCTGCGGATGAGTGTGTGTCAAGATACAACATGGAGTACCATCTCTCAGGTTAACTAACAATAAATATATTCATCTCTTTTGTGTATCAGGTGAAGAAACACATACACGTACAAGGGTCCAGGAGCAGCAGGTTTGCAGCAGCTCCTCCTGCGTGGCTCGTCTGGGTAGCAGGCAGGAACCCAAGGAGGCACCCTCGAGAGGACTTGAAGATGGTGGCATACATCCATCCATCAGGCCTCGCACCAGGAGGCACTGGGAGGGATCCAGAAGGAACGCCCCAGAAATTGTGGCAGCGATGGCAAGCTGAGGAGGAAGAGATGCCGGCCACGGTGGCGATCTACCCACAGCAGGCGCCCGAGGAGATGAACAGACGGGAGAAGACCAA
The DNA here is from genome assembly GCF_002162155.2 of Triticum dicoccoides. Lineage (NCBI taxonomy): Eukaryota > Viridiplantae > Streptophyta > Magnoliopsida > Poales > Poaceae > Triticum > Triticum dicoccoides. The sequence goes on along the minus strand of NC_041382.1, from coordinate 5,918,096 downwards.
GCCTTGCTGACTAATTCTATTTGTTACTATGCCTTTCATCTATCAGATGCTACACAAGAAGAACAGCTAGAAGGCGGAGGAGTCCGGCACGCACAAACATCAGCAGAGAAGACAAGGCGGAGAGGCGGAGGGCGTGCCGGAGATGGAGCCACCGGTGGCCGTGGAGGACGATAAAATGAAGGTCGACGGCACCAAGGTCTCCATCACCCCTCGCGTCCACTTCATTACCGCGGCGCTGTAGAAGACAACATGGAGCGACGCCACACTGCCGCCCACCGTTGATGTCGTCGAGCCGGCGCCATGGAGGTCGACGGCACCGAGGTCGCCAACGCCGTTTACGTCCACTTCATCAAAGATGGTGCCGCGGAAGACGACGACATGGAGCACGCCACGATGCCGCCCACCATTGATGTCGTCAAGCCGGCGCCATGGAGGATGGCGACACGGAGCTCAACATCGTGCAGCCCGTCGTCTACCTTGTCACACCGAAGAGATGCCGTTTGAGATGGAGACCTATGGTTCGCCGTCACGCCCTTCACCCGCTTCATCGAGACATAGAGGACAAAGCAGCGGAGCCTGCCTGGACGCCGCCCGCCGACGACTTCATCAAGCAAGCGTCGGCAACGACACCGACACGACACGGAGCTCGACATCATGCAGCCCATCGTCTACTTCGTCACACAGGGATGCCGTTCAAGATGGCAACCCGGAGCCCGCCGTCACACACCGTTCATTAATTTCATCAAGTAGGCGCCATGAAGGGTGACGTCACGGAGCTCAATATCACGCAGCCCCGTCCTCTACTTCACGCATAGACGCCACAAGGCCGCCGCCCTTCACAACGCACACATCCATCCATCAGGAGATCCATCCATTCACCACGCACGTCCTAAGAGAAGACTCGCCAGCGCCACATCCATTCGTCGCCGGCGCTACATCCATCCAACTCACCAGCCAGCCATCACGCCCATCCATCCAACACATGGCAAACCCATTCACAAAACACCAGAGGCAGAACACATCTTGCAGGAACCGCAGCCGCAATGGAGACCGGCGGCCATCCGTGCAAGGGCGGCAAGGACTTCGACGACATGAACACCAAGCTCATTTTTCCTGATAGTGAGATGATCGTCTAATTACTGTTTCTCTTGCATCTCTCTCTCTGCCATCCAGCATACATGCACTACACGTAGAGTATGTGCCGGACACCGGAGGCGATGCTTATGTGATCGCGTCGTCGCCGCCGCCAAGGACGACTGCACCGGACCAGAAAACTGCATCGACATCGTTGGGGTTTGTCTACGCCAGGCCCTTCACTTTCAGGTGTCACATGGCTGGAGATTACTCGGGAGCACCGGAGCTCTCCAACAACGCAGCCCAACCGCTAGCCCCGGCGCCCTACCATGGCGGCCTTCATGGCGCTCGGTGAACACCTCATGGCGTACAGGTCGTGACACACAGATGGCGACTAACAGGGCCACGGTGAATAGGTTCATGGCAAAGGGTACACCGGCGTACAGGTTTTGCATCACGCTCTTGGAGGAGACGAAGTGGCGGAGTCGGAGCTCGCTGACGACGCAGCCTGAAACTCGCCTTTCCCTTCACGGCGTACAGATCCTTGGTGGAACCAATGTCCGCGAGGACGGGTCTAAGACCGTCTCTTCCTTTACAAGGCACGCGTCCCCGACGAACAGGTCAATGGCGTACAGATCCTTCATCGAGCTGGAATTTGCAACAGCACTGTCCAAGGCCGGTCCCTCCTACTGGAGTGCACCCACTGTGGCGGACAGAGCAGCGACGTACAGGTCCACGGCGTCACCAGCGTACATGTCACCCCTTGGCGTAGCACCAGCCCAGCGTGACGTGGCCTCTACAACGCTACCTTTCCACAGCCTCATGAGGCGGCCCCCCTTTGTCTTGGCGGACCGCCGAATACTAGGTGTCTAGCCGAGATGAGGTGCCAACCACCCTGGGCACGCCCATGTGAGCGTGCGTTAGTTTTTACACTGACGCCGGTCTCCCCAAACCGTTACACCCGCAAGGCGTAGCCCCTTGAACACCCCGATGAAGCAACAGGTCGTCAAGAAGTATAAGCTGAGCGCGACCCATGCTACCCCAACACCAACTACTCCAACGCCGCCAAGACCGACGAGGCACGACGGCGAGGGCGGGCGCGGCCACCGCTAAGGCCACGCCACTTGCGGCGCGTGTACCGACGAGGACACGGGCTCTGCCGCTGCCCACACATACATCACCATCATCATGCATGGAGGACGCGAAGCGAAGACGACGAAGACGACCACACGGCTTAATCGGAGGTATCCGTGAAGCAACCCGCGGGTGTAATTAACCGGGAGCCTTCCGAGGCCCCGGGAACCAGTAGACCGCAGTCGCCATAGTCAGGCTAGCCGCGCTAGTAGGCCACGAAGTGCACTTTTTTTTACGGGATCTTGTAATTTCGTTTCTCCAATGAGATTAATGAAATACTCGTTTCCCGTATCCATTTCTTTGTGTACTACGGTATACTGGCACGCCCGCAAATTTTCTTTTCTTCTTTTCCCCGACGCAAGAGAGAAATACGCTCCCCTTCCCTTCTCGCGGAGTCTTAGATATTTTTCTCGTGTCAAACAACCCACTCGTGCACCCTCTGTCCTCTGTCCTTTCCCTCTCTCTCTCTCTCTCTCAAATTATTGACCACTGGAGTACTGTACTACAAGTGTCAAAATCGTGTTTTTTCACTCACAAAGTTACGGCTAGTAAATCATGATGTGGTGGTCAGCTGCTGCAGAGGCTTGGATCTGTTTCCAGTAGTGCTATCTCCTCTCCGTTTTCCCCTTTCCCTCACCCTCAAAAACTTTGAGCGGCCATAGTGAAAATAAATAAAACTAACACTTTGTTGAAATTTTAACACAACATAAACTCAATCTGAAAATATTTCATAAAATGACCCTTTTTTGCATGACGCCCGGACTGGGGCGTCATGCTCTGTGTACTGTACTACAAGTGTCAAAATCATGTTTTTTCACTCACAAAGTTACGGCTAGTAAATCATGATGTGATGGTCAGCTTCTGCAGAGGCCTGGATCTGTTTCCAATAGTACTATGTCCTCTCCGTTTTCCCCTTTCCCTCACCCTCGAAAACTTTGAGTGGCCATAGTGAAAATAGATAAAACTGACCTTTTTTTTAAACTTTAACACAAAATGAACTCAATCTGAAAATATTTCACAAAATGGCTCTATTTTGCATGACGCCCGAGGCTAGGACACCATACTAGAGAGTATGACGCCTCAGGTTAGGAAGCGATGGTGCAACATGTAGCATGGCGCCACGGGTTAGGGCGTCATGCCAAATAGCATGGCACCCTACCCGGGGCGTCATATGCTATCTAGCATGACGCCCTAGCCCCGGGCATCGTGCAAAAGACCACTTTATGAAATGTTTTTATACTAGGGCCATTTTGTGTTGAAGTTTAGAAAAATGGCCAGTCTTGTCCATTTCACGCGGCCATGATACTACTATACTACGTACTTGTTGCTGCATGCTAGCACCACGTCATTTTCAACACGATTAATTCACAAATTCATCTCGATTTGACCGTACGTGACGCGACTTAAAAAGCTGGTAGTACGTACTTGTACTATAATTGATGAATCCCTGTTCTCCTGGTGGGTCAAACAGGTTGGCCAGATCTCGAGTCTTGGCTGGATTAATTGGTACGATCGATACCCCACAGCCGCGCCCATTCCTTGCACGGTGCAGTGCTGGGAGGATCATACGTGTGTTGTGTCTTGTGTGTGCGTGTGCACGATCGAGACGTTGCTGCTTGCACAACTCTGCGTCTGCCGCTGCTCTGGCTGCTGCTGCTGACCGCGCCCGCGCGTGTGGGCACAGTTGGGCGTCCTACGGAGGTGAAGGTACACTCTTTTGTTCTAACCGGGCTCACATCCCTTTTCATTATTAATTTCTTAAAGGAAATATCCGATATACAGAGTTCAACTCAGAAAATGAAAAACATACTGAAAGCAACTGGATTAAAGGAGAGGGGGAAGATCGAGTTGGAGCATTAACAGGAAATCCGTTGTGGATGCTCAAGCTCGAGGTATCCATCAACCTGTTACGGCATCTCCAACGCCGACTTTCAAACCTCCTACATCCATTCAGACCGTGCTGTCCGAACTGCGAAGCCATTCAACGTGCATCTGTATCGGTCCGCGGTGCAGTTGGGACGTACTTTCTCCCGTAAACCGGAGACAGATGTGGGGAGCTTTGCGGGAGTCCAGGCTGCTGCCACACCCGTGTCTGACCGCCCTGGCCCATCCAAACCCCACACCCGCCCCTCCCGCTCTGTTCTTCCAATGCACACGCCGCTTACCGCGACGCACTCATACCGGTCTAGAGCACCCAACAGCCGGCATTGCTGGCGCGATGTGGCCGGAGGCAGGGAGGATAGCGCTGACTGACGCAATCTCTCGGGACCCACCGCTTCAATGCGGACGCAGCTTCCTGAGGAACATACTCCGGCCCCTACGCCGTATTGAAGCGGCTGACCGGTCGTTCGCATGGCCTGGTCGCGGCTTTATAAGCCACAGTTTGACGTCATCCACATCGCAATATATCCTCCTCCTCCTCTCTCCCCGCCCATCTCCCTCCACAACTCTGGCGATGGGCAAGTCCCATACTTCGGCGCCTGCAGGAGGCGGTTCTAGGGCGGGCTCGAGCGGATAGTGGCGACACTGCCCTCGAACTCTGGGGCTGTCGACCTCATCGGCGAACGGCTCCTCGACGAAGAAGGATATCGTCATCTCCTCCGGCAATGAGGACGACCAGCCGCAGAAGGAGCAGTCCGCGTCGGCGATGGCGGGCCAGGTGTACGCCTCCACCGACGCGAGTACGAGGAGCTGATGGAGCTGATGCTCCGTCGCTTGGTGCTCCACCTCAATAGCCCGGCTCCTTCATCGGGGACACTGATCCCCGTGAAGCTGGAACCGACATCCCATCCGTGCTCTCCGCCATGCAACTGCAGCGTCCAAATCAGATGCCGCCTGAAGGAAGTGCGCCTCTAACTGCCACCAATGTGCGTCAAGGAGGAGACGCTCTCTCCGCTGCCCCGACGCATCAAGGCGAAGCGCCGCTTGCCGCTGCGCGTGCCTAATGCGACCGCGAAAGCACACGCTCGCCTTCGCCACTACCTCGGCGGCGGCGGTGGCAGCTCCTCGTCGTCCCAGAGCGTCATAACAACGCAGGAGACCACTGACAGGGAGCGGCGCCGGCGGCAACATGGAGCGCCGGTCGGAGTTCGCTGACTCCAACGTCCCGCCACCACACATCGCGACAGACCCAGAGCTGGAGGAGAAGAGAAAGCGTTGTCTCCGCCGCCTTGCAGGGAGATGGCCAAGTACGACGAGGAGTGGTCTCGCAGCGAGACCGCCGCCGCCAGTGCCTCCTCCTCCAAGGCCCGCCGCTTTCTCCCCCCGCCCATGTCGCTGGTGGCCACAACCGTACTACGTACGGCACAAGAGGAAGCCGAGAGGATCATCCGTGAGCGTCAGGCTGCTGCCGCGAAGCCGCCACCTTCCCCCGCCTGAAGCCCGACTCCGACGACTCCGACGCCACATCGGGCGACGATGACGCAGGAGGATCCACCTACCAGCCCGGCATAGTCTATGAGGTCACCGTCAGGTATACGGTAGTTTAGTGTTTTATTTTAAGGTTTTTCATTCAGCGGACGACATATCGTCCGGTTTCATATACAAATTATCTTATTTCAAATGAAATCCAACATGTTTATATCAAAATTCGCCCGGTTGACACGATTTTTGTCAGTTGGTTCGAGCTGTTCTCAAAATACTAGTCAGTCTCATCGAGTGTCTTCATCCGGTCCTACTGAGTAGTGCATAAATATGTGTACCGTTTAGATTTTTGGTGTTGCCTAGCTTGCACTCGCCTTGATATTTGTTCCTTGTGACATGCCCATAATTTTTAATGTGATTACCTTTTGTCGTTACAAATTAGAACTCAATGTACGACCCTTTTTGTGTTCACGCTTCAGATTGTTGAACATGCATGCATTCATTTTTTTTTATTCATCGTGCTGGCATAAGTACTTCTATCCTTGTTATATAATTAAGTGAAATTATGATATAGTCAAATTTGTTTTGAACGTTAGGGCTTTGTTTAGTTTTTTTCTAAGGGCCCTAAATTCCTACAGACTGGTCTGATTCAAAACCATTTTGATCTTAAGAACAGGGTGTGCCATCAAT
>NC_041382.1:5890142-5911430 GCF_002162155.2 Triticum dicoccoides | reverse complement strand
TGCTAATTGGTACCAATTTAAGTCTTTAGTTATCCTGAAAGATTTGGGAGGACAATTTTAATTTTCCTATATCAATTATGGAGAGAAATAAATGCCTAAATCAAATCTTCACATAAAAATGGTTAAAAATGCATGTATAATTATAAACGAGCTAGTATTTATCAACGCCTAAATTTAAACATCAATACTAGTAGGACGTCAATAAACATAACCATTTGGATAAGCGTTGATGCCAAAAATTAATATCTCATAAAAATAACCATGTTAATATCCACATACTTTAACTATATATATGAATCATGAATGTACTCATACTTTCATCCGTTCGAGTTTGGAAGAATATCTGATAATACATCATCGACACATGACGAAGGACTAGTGGGAACCAACAAGGCGTTGATATGCTTGTGGTTGGTGATGCTGCTTCTCCTTTCATCTGGTAGGAACACAATTAACCTACACATCTCTAGTTCATACTAATCCGAGTTAACTTAATTACTTGACTCTTATTGTTTGCTAATGGATGCAGAAGAGATGAGATCTGATGGCTGTGAAGGTCATGATAGCCAAACCTGGGATGGCAACATGTGTGTAAAGCACGGCACCTGCAATGTGGTCTGCCAAAGAGAGGGTTATGACAGAGGCCGCTGCTACGTGACTGTATGCAGGTGCTACAAGAACTGCACTGCTCTACCAATTTAGGCATATGATCATTTCGTGGACGCTCGGTCGGTGCTATTGCTATGAGTCTATGCATTACAACATAAGTAAATCAAGAGGCTCCCTATACATGCAATAATAAAGGATTCGTGCTTGATGGTGTAATGTTCACTTGCTCTTTTTTGCCCGCTTTTGCTTGATTATGATTAATACTGCTCATTGCAGCCATCGTCTATTAGTTTTCCATAGTAACGTTAGAAAATTACCGAACAATATCAACCGCCCGCGAGATCGGTTGAAAAGTGCGGCTGCGAGATCGGTTCGCCTGCCGCGAGATCGACGGTAGAGAACAACCTTTTTCCACGAGATTGAGGGACGTGCGGCTGCAAACACTGCCCTATTTTTTTAGTTGGTGTCTTGGACATCTAAAGCCCAGCAGGCCCAAATAATGGCAGGTCGTCCATTTTGTTACAGGAGCAGCGACCCATCCCGTATAGCGATCTGTGGTTACTTACGAGCTTTTGCAAATCGATCCAACAGTCAAAAATTCTTAAACTCGTTGATCTAATGGTCAGAAGCCTTGAGAGGGCAGAAAAGGTGCTTAGTTATAATGTATCTAAATATGCGGCTAAGACTGGATGGTATCCTCTGACATCTGTGTCCGCGGACTAAACGGATGTGCGAGGAAATTTACCGGTCACTATTGGAGATGCCCTTGACACTGTATATCTCGGAGGTGGAGGTGTTGGGAGCAATGAAGGCGGCAACCGGCAAGCAGGAGATGGGTGGATGGATCGGCTGGGTTCGGTGCACGCAGCAATAGTACGTACTCCAAACCACGTAGCAGATGCGTAGTGTGTGTGGCGTTGTACTGTTTGACATTTGCACCGGCTAGGTAGCTATGTCTATGCTATACTAGCTCGGTGTGCTGTGCTGGGGCCAAAGGCGCGCATGGATGGATGGACCTAAAGCTATAGGTAAGGTAGGTGGTGGGCATGGAGCCATTCTTGCATGGTCCATGCATGAACGCTCATTACTTCATCCATTTATTTCTGTACGTATATGGTGTGGCCCTTCCTTGCTTGCAGAGGGATGGACTGATCGGCGCAAAGCAGGAAACTTGCTTCCTTGCCGATCAACGATCATCGAGGAGGACGGAGGTCGACGGCGACGTGCGCGCGTGCGGCACATTGATGTATGGGCATTTGTTGCGCACAGGCAAGCAAGCTGCAGCGTGTCGGCGTCGGCATCGCTCGTGCGCGTGCGCGTGCGTGTGCATATCCATATCCATATCTATCCGATCCAGAAGTGCGCGCCCATATTATCAATCAAGCAGCAGGCAAGAAAGAATAATGTGCATGTACAGGCAGCGGGGAATGTCTCGCCTCACTCAGTCTTCTCAGATCGAAATTACTTGCCGTTCAAACATATGTATCTAGGAAGTATTTCTAACTTCTAGCATTTCGTTCGGAGGTGATTCTTCTGTCGATGATAGAGGTGCACAAGAAGGTACTACCAGTACACATTTTTTTTGCGGGGTACCAGTACACATTTCTGCTGCTTTTCATATTCGTGTTGGGTCGAGAACAAACACGAATGAAGGTACTACATGTAGTTGGCCGGCCAATCAATCAAATCAGAGTTGCACAAGCGCTCTCTCCACGGTCCCACCTCTACTTTTGCTGTGTACCCATCGATGTGCACATGCGTACGTGTTGTGGCAAGTTTCACGATGAGATCGAGTGGGTAACAATTGGCCAGTCACTTCTAATGTAAAGATGTATCTCCAACAATGCTATGGATCATATGTCATCTAGCTTCACAAGAGTGCCCCCTTTCGTGATGATAGGATGATAATATATAGTGCATGCCGTTCGAGATCTGTCTAAGAACGCTTCCATTGTCAAAAAGGCAGCTGTGAACTTTCTTGAAATGAGGAAAAGTTGGCCTTGTTGTCAAATTTAAGCCATGGCACCGTTAGGTCTGTGAACACAAATGCATGCTCGAGGATCAGGTGCCTAGAGCACTAGTAGATCTGATAGCACGTAGCAAAATATTAAAACATAAGCAGAACAGAAAAAATGACAATGGATATCCCACTCGCCACATAGTGCCAGCAAAAAGGACCAAAAAACAAAGTTGTTCAAAGATCCAATGACAGGGGAAAAAGAACAGATCCTCTAGTGTTCACAAAAGTAACGTGCTGATAGACGCAAATTTGTCACTGGACTTACCCGTGAAGTGGATGAAAGCACAGGTGACATATGTCGCGATCTTATTGTGCCACATCTAACCATCGTATGTGTGTAGATCCTCTAATTTTTTGGTAGTATGTATCATATTTTTTGCATACTTTATTTTGCGTATAAATATGTACGTATTTCACAAATACAATAAACTATGGACTCACTTGCAATTTTTCCATATAACTCACTTTGTAGTATCTTAAATATAGTTTGTGAATATAATAAAATTAATAAGGTAGAGTATATACTACCACATGATAGTATATGAGAAATGGGTGTAACTACATCTGATAGTAGATGCATTTTCTATATGAGAAATGCATGTGAAGGAGCGTACTCCCATCGGCATCAAGGTTGGGGCGCCATTCCTATCGAAATGGTACAGGTATTTCATCCATAAATACCAAATATATTGCGAATAAAGCAACCCATTAAGGAGTATCCATCGACGCATTGATTTTAAAAGGTGGCAATTAAGCTTTCAATCACCAGCTCGTCGGTCTGGTAGTAATCTCCATGCGTAGGACCAAGGCAAGGTGTACGAATGGCAGTCCATATTAAGTTGTAGTGCTCCTATATTTCACTGACATTCCCCCATGTAAAATGTAGGGCATAATAGTTTGTACTAGAAGGACAAGCGTTTTACGGCGCCGTTTTTCATTTGTGGAATTTATTCAATTTTTCTCTGAAAAGTTGTTATGACAATTCATTTTTCTCGCATACGTAGGGGCAGTCCAGCAAATACAGCACCTCATGGGTGGTATTTGAAGGTTCTGTTGTTTGCTTTTTTTCTTTATTTACTTTCTTTTCTTTTTGGTTTGATTGGTTTTCTTTCATTTTGGCCTTTAAAATTTCTTTTCTTGTTTAATTTTATATTTGTATTCTTTTTACATTTTTAATTCGTCAATATTTTATATGAGTATTTTTTAAATTTGGGAACACACTTTAAATTCATGAACATTATTTTCGAATTTATGTACATTTTCAATTTCGTGAATGTTTTTTCATATTCAAAAGCATTTTTAATCCACGATTTTTAAGTTTCTTAAAATTAATGAATATTTGAATAATATCTGAAATATTCAATACAGAATAGTTTCATTAATATCTGGAAATCATATTATTTTTTAAAACAGTACTCAATAAATAATGAAAAAATATCTGAAAAATATTGATATTTTAAAAATTACTACTCTGAAATATCTGAAATCTAAAATAATGTGAAAATGATGAATAAAATTTCCTCATTAATTTAAAATATCTGGAATATAAAAAAATTTGTAATTTTAAAATAACAAATTTGGTCCGACAAAACATAGGTTTACTTAACAAACGCCGATATCTCAAATATCAAACAAGTACAATGGAGGTGGACGTGCGCGGACGGGGGAGCTGGTTTCGGGAAAATGGCGATGGGCCAGGACGTGCAACACTATCACGAGAGAGAGGTGGAGAGGATGAAAGATTTTAGTTTTCTACAACAGAGGAGGGGAAAGGTTGTTGAAGAAGAAGGGTATGACATGTAGGCCCCTATGCTCAGTGAGAGAAACGAGGTTTTTCGGTCGGGATTGTCTTGCCAAACAGGTATTGGGTCGGTTTAAGCTGGGATCGGTGAGTAGAAGGTATGAACTTCAGGGATTTCAACGTGAGGATTTGTTTGTGTCGCACTCTATAACCTCAGAGTTTAAAACAGCGGTGTTCCGTTTACTGGCAGTAGTACAAGCGAGCAGTCACTGTGTGGCCTGCAGGCTACTGTTGGGTCTGCTGTTGTGCCTGCTGCCGCCCCTGCGTGCGCGTGCGTGCGCATATCCATATCCATATCCATATCTATTCGATCCAGCCGTGCGCGCCCATATCATCCATCAAGCAGCAGGAAAGAAAGAATTATGTCACATGTGGAGGCAGTGGAGAATGTCTCGCCTCGCTCGGTCTTCTCAATACTTGTCATTTAGACGGATGTATATATAACGTATTTCTAACTTCTAGTACCATTCATTCGGACGTGATTCTTCTGTTGATGATAGAGGTGCACAAGAAGGTACTTACTACGTACACATTTCTGCTGCCTTTCATATTCGTGTTGGATGGAGAACATGAATGAAGGTACTACATATTCGTGTTGGCTGGCCAATCAATCAAATCAGAGTTGCACGAGTGCCTCTCGCTTGTCCTCTTGTCGTGTCTCTCTCTCCACGGTCCCACCTCTACTTTTGCTGTGTACCCATGGATGTGCACATGCGTACGTGTTGTGGCTAGTTTCACGATGAGATCGAGTGTGGGTAACAATAGGACAGTCACTCCTAATGTAAAGATGATCTCCAACAATGATATGGAGCATATGTCATCTGGCTTCAAAAGAGTGCTCCCTTTTCAGATGATAGGATGATAATATTTAGTGCATGTCGTAAGAGATCTTGTCTATGAACGCTTCCATTGTCGAAAAGGCAGCCGTGAATTTTCTTGAAATGAGGAAACGTTGGCCTTACTGTCAAATTTATGCCATGGCACCATTAGGTCTTTGAACACAAATGCATGCGCGAGAGTCAGGTACCTAGAGCACTAGTAGAGCTGATAGCACGTAGAAGAATATTAAAACATAGGCAGCACGGAGAAAATGAAAATGGATATCCCACTCGCCACATAGAGCCGGCAAAAAGGACCAAAAAACAAAAAGCTGTTCAATGATCCAATGACAGGGGAAAAGGAACAGATCCTCCAGTGTTCACAAAAGTGATGTGCTGATAGACACAAATTTGTCACAGGACTTCACCAGTGAAGTGGATGAAAGTATGGGTGACATGTGTTGCGGTCTTATTGTGCCACGTCTAACCATCGTATATAATGCACAACATGCGAAGGAGCGTACTCTTATCGGCGTCAAGGTTGGGGTACCATTCCTATCGAAATAGTAAGGTATTTCATCCATAAATACCAAATATATTGCAAATAAAGCAACCTATCAAGGAGTATCCAGCAACACATTGATTTCAAAAGGTGGTAATTAAGCTTTCGATCACCAGCTCATCGGTCAGGTAGTAATCTCCATATGTAGGACCAAGACGAGAGCGTATCAGGTACTCCAGTGGATGGAGTACTCCGGCTACACCCTGCAGAGCACATCCGTTGGATAAAGTTTGTAGGTACAGGATGGAAGTAGAACGCCTCATCCTTCCAATTTTGCAAAGAACACCCCATGTAATGATAGTATTGCTGTAAAGTTGTCATCATCTAGCTTCAAAAAACTGTGCTGGCCCAGATTTGGAACAGAAAGAACACACACACACACACACATCTTGTACCTCCATACATGATTGTTTCATGCTGACGCTTTCAGCTTCATCCGTATTGTATAAATTCGATATGAGCTAGTATATGCAACAGGTAGTAGTATCATGGATTTTCCAAGATATAATATTCCATAGGAGGTCCAGAACATGAACATTCAGCAACGTGATTTAACAAGGTAAAGCTAATTTAAAAGAAATGAAAAATAAACAAGTTCATGAACAATAATTTGAACTGGTGAATTTTGCACTAAAATTGTGAAGCCAACGTCAAGTGTAGTAGACACCTTTCTCAAATCAGAAGGGAACACATAAACCACTATCCATTGGCAATGCATTCCAGCACTTTCAAATCTATCTTGGCATTTAAAAGCTAACAGTACAACAATATTATGCTCTTACACACCTTGCTATACAAAATATCATGAATGCTTTCTCAGCAGTACTCATGACAGTACACATAAAATCTACTATGAAGCGCATAACTAGAGTTGCAACTCGGATATGATTTATAGCCCAATAAGGTAGCAGGTACACATATTGTGTGACATCCAACATCATACCTGAAGATCAGAGCACTCAATCCCTTGCGCCGGCGGACCGGCGGATCGGCGGAGCTAGGCGCCGGGTTGGGTCGGGGTCCGGTGGAGTGGGAGAGGAGGGCGAGGTGGATGGCGAGGCAGAAATGGAGCGACTTTGCCGCTCGACGTCTGCACCGTGTCGATCTCGTCGGTCGACGTCGCAGCGCTGCACACGGCGAGGTCCCCCGCCGTCGAAGCCCCAGTTTGTTTGCGTTTCTTTTCTGTTCTAAATTGGGGAACGCGTCTTGGAGTTAGGTGACTGGGACGTTACACTTATTCTGTACTTACATGGGGTGGTTTTTGAAAATGTCGAAGGGTGGAGCTGTCGGGTTGCATCTTGTGCCTACGTTCTGTATCGAACGGCTGTGATGAGAAGGGTGCAGCCGGAGCACTCAATCCTTTGGAGTACAGGATATTTTCCTGGACCAAGACAAGGTTCGAGCAAATGCAGCACCTCATGGGTGATATTTGAAGGTCCGTTGTTGCTTCTTTTTTTCTTGATTTTAATTCTTTTCTTTTTGGTTCAATTGGTTTTCTTTCGTTTTTGCCTTTAAATTTTTCTTTTCTTGTTTCTATTTATATTTTTTCTTTTTACATTTTTAATTCTTCAATATTTTTATATGAGTAATTTTGGAAATTTGGGAACACACTTTAAATTCATGAACATGTTTTCGAATTTGTGTACATTTTCAATTTCGTGAATACTTTTTCATATTCGTAAGCATTTTTAATCCATGATTTTTTTAAGTTTGTTAAAATTAATGAATATTTGAATAATATCGGAAATATTCAATATAGAATAATTTCATTAATATCTGGATTCATATTTTTTTAAAAATTATTCAATAAATAATGAAAAAAATATCTGAAATATTGATATTTTAAAAACCACTACTCTGAAATATCTGAAATCTAAAATAATCTAAAAATAATGAATAGATTTTGTTCATTAATTTAAAATATCTGAAATATAAAAAACAAGCCATAATTTTAAAATAGCAAATTTGGTCTGACAAAGCATAGGTTTACTTAACAAATGCCGATGCCTGAAATATCAGGCAAATACAATGGACATGGACGCGCGCGGAAGGGGGAGCTGGTTTCGGGAAAATGGCGATGGGCCGGGACGAGCGACACTGTCATGAGAGAGAGGCAGAGAGGAGGAAAGATTTTAGTTTTCTACAACAGAGGAGGGGAAAGGTTGTTGAAGAAGAAGGGTATTGTGTCGGTATAGGCTGGGATCGGTGAGTATGGACTTCAGGGATTTCAACGTGAGGATTCGTTTGTGTCGCACTTTATAACCTCAGGGTTTAAAACAGTGCTGTTCCGTTTACTGGCAGTAGTACAAGCGAGCGGTCACTGCTGGCGGGATCCACGCAATTAATGTGGCCTGCAGGCTACTGTTGGGTCTGCTGCTGTGCCTGCTGCCGCCCGTGCGTGCGCGTACGCGTGCGGGCTCTGCCGTAGCCGCAGGCACTGTTGGATTGTAGGAAGCGATGTGCTCGCGCGCGCGTGTGCAGGCAAGCAAGAAAGCAATCGTGGCAGTGATATTGATGTGCGTTTGACTCGTTGCTCAGCACAACCTGCCACCAGTGGGCGCTGTCCCGCTCAGCAGCGCGTGCCCGTGCACGCTCGGCCGGAGCGGCGCCAATGAGTCGAGGAACGAAGAACTCTACTGGCTGCCTCGTACTTAGTCCGTTTGAAAAACGTGTCCCTCAAATGAATGTATCTAGTACTAAGTTAGTGTTAGATACATCCATTAGAAAGACAAAAAAAATTTAACGGAGGGAGTACTACCACACGTACATGTGCCCTCCCTTCCTCCCTGATCCGCGCGCTTGCGCTCGCTCAAACACATACACGCACGCTCGTACATGTGGTACGTATCATTGGCCCGTTCAGAGAGAGAGAGAGAGATTCTTGCATGGGTCACTTTGCACATTTCTGTTACTTTTTGCACAGTACGTGCGTGCAGTTCCCCTGTTGGATCTTTGTTATTGGTACGAGATGTGCATATGCAGCAAGGTACGGTTACATGGGGCTGGCTAATTAAACAATCAATCAAATCAGGTTGCACGAGCGCCACTCGCTTGTCCTCTTCTTCTAGAATCTAGACCCCGCACCCTCCCACCGGTGGATCCTTTTCCTGTGCTTGGATAGTGCCCATCCACGTACGTGCACATGTGTGTTCCACAATAGTAACAATCACGCGGTCAAATGGATTCTCCGGTAGTAGGGTCCGATCCTGCGGTGGTAGATTTCACTGTCCAAATCATATGTGGCCCATCTCCAACCAAGAAAATAGGATAAGGCCGTTATCGGCGTTTTAGAGACTGGGTTCAACGAGCATCGTGTTTTCAAAACATAAAAAAAATGTAAGTTTTTTTCTAAAAATAATTCGCATGGATTCACATTTATGTTTTTTACATGCACGTAATTTTTCTTAAAAATACCATGATTTGTGGCCTACGCAAATAGACAAAATCCTGGTCCTAATAAAACAGTAAAAGGAAGGTCAATATTTATACATGCATTTGTTTTTCTTGTGTACATCGCGTATGACAATATATATTGCTGGGGATTCATACGCATATACTACACATTTATATGTATATGTACATTTGTTTACGCAATTTCTTGAGATGTATAAAATCAAGTTTCTGGCCAAAAAAAGATAAAGAGCTGCCTGTAGACCGGGCTATAACATGCATTGTCGGGATAAGGCCAGCTCAACCCTCGTGTCATGCATGCTCCAATTTCTTCTGCATATATACCATGTACTCCAGTCTCCGGTGCAGATTTGCTAGTACACTGGTACAGTTTAGTTGATCTCTTGGAGCACTAAAAAAAGCATGATCTCCAATGCAGTTTAATTGTTTTCCACACCATGTGTGAGTGCTTATTTTCTTCCAAATGGAACGTACGTGTATGATCTAGCTTTCATATAAATTATTGCACTTTTCCTTTTGCTATAAAGATATGATAATGTACTGTGTGCGTCGCTCGAGGTTTTGTCTAACAACTTTTCAATTGTCAAAAGGAAGGAATGAACTTTCTTGAAATGAGGAAAAGTTGGTCCGGCTAATTGACAAAAATAAGAAATCCACTCGCGCAGCTATGGCGCCATGCATGCATCAAGAACATCACGCACAAATGCATGCTTATAGTACTACATATGTGAGCGCAGGCGCCAGAATAAGTTAAGCACATAGGCAACACATAGGAAATGGATAAGGACATCCCACTCACCAAATAGGACTGCTCACAAAGAACCAAAACACAAAGCTGTTTGATGATCAGATGACATGAGAAAAAAAACGAGGTCCTCCATGTTCACAACCGGTGACGTGTCGACACATGCTTCGTCATTAGATTTCTTATGAAATCATTGAAGCTAGTTTTCTTTTACTTTTTGCTGAGTTGGCTCTATCAGCCATCTTGTTTGTGCTTATAAATTTACAAAACCATAAAAAGTATGCAACAGAGTTACTGCTGTTTCCCTCAAAAAATAAATGGGTGGTGGATGTACATCATGGTCAAGGTAGAGGCGCGTTCCTATCTAAGTACTCCTATAGGTATTTCGTCCTTAAATACCACATAGACTGCAAATAAAGCAACATATAAATTGCCCTTGTCGCAAACGAAGTATAGTACTACTAGTATGCATCAACCCATTTATTTTGAAAGTTACATGCCAATTCAGCTTCCAAATGATCAAGTCATGATTGGGTTCTTCCTCATGTGACAAAGACGCATATGTGATAGAGACGTCGCTTAATTGGCATGTATAATATATGTCTTGGCCTAAAAAGAAATTAGTGTCTATGTTGGTTAAAATGTGAAGGTACACAAGCGCAGCGGCATGCACACATGTGCGAACAACGTCTTGATATATCTATTACTCTCACAACTTATTGTTAAGTCCGGCATTAGCCAATTACTAATCATATTAGTAATCTTTCTGGTGGATAATATGTAAGTTTTGTACCGTGTCTTTATTTAGCCCAGACATGAGTAGCAGAACCAGCACCACCGAATGAATGAACCATAGACCATAGTGACGTTTAGCATCTGGCGGAAATGGACCTGCAAAAGTTGAGGAGGCAATTATCCCACATAGGCACATCCAAATCAGTGTCACATCATATTGTAACTCGTACAACGACGAACCATGATGATTATGTAATGATGGGCTCGAGAGAGGCTGATCTCTTTTGTGTGGAGCTGAATCTGGTCAACCTGAGAGGTGCCGATGCACGTGTGACTGTAAAATGGACACGAACTGTTGATCCGCCTCCACGAATGTAGCTATTACACCAAGCTTTCGATAGCTTAAAAAGCCCGAAATCCTGTCACTTGCATGTGTGTGCGCGGCGCCACTATGTGGGTTGTCGTCGTCCTCTTGGTCTTCTTATGTTTTGTAGATACAGAGTGCATATCCAACACTAGGATTGCACGGTCAGTCGTAGTGTCACACCTCACGCTATTGTGGTCGTCGTCGCTTCTTGTCGTGTTATTGCTACATGTACATCAAACATGTCTTAAAATTAGTTTTATGATAGTGCGGTCTGCAACTGAATTGGCTTGCGCAATGAGCCAGTCGTATATCCATCATCGAGGATTTGAGAGACTGTCATCTCGGTACCGACCTCCCAATTAAGTCCTAACCTATCACCGCTAGCTGGAGAGCAGGAGCGGTTTAATTTCTAGGCAACACACTCATGTGAGGCCAAAGCATACCACAAACCTTCCTTCTTGATTGAAGAATGTACACTAGAAGTATAAAGTACACTATAATGCTATTTGATGTAGTAGTACTTATAAGTAATCCAGATTTCAAAAGACTTGGAAACAATTAGGACACCCAACAAGCAAACATACATTTTCTCCCAACGTATGTGTGATTTCATCCTTAATCCTCGAGGATATGGAAATGGACATCCCACTCACCATATAGTACTACTGGCAAAACAACAGCTTTCAAGAAGAAGAAAAAATACTCAAAACACAAGCTGTTTGACGACCACATGACATGAGCTAAATAACAAGATCACCCCACTATTCACATAAGTGACATGTCGATATATAGAGGCTTTGTCACTAGACTGCGCTAATGAAATCCTTGAAGCTAGCTAGGGCCAAGTGCGATTTGTGAACATCATTGCCAAAGTAGAGGCACCATCCCTATCTAAGTACTCCTATAGGTATTTCACCCTTAAATACCACATATTGTGCAAATAAAGCAACAGATAAATTGTCCTTATCGCAAAACAAAGTATAATAGTACTAGTATCCATCAACACATTCATTTTGAAAGATACATGGCAATTCATCTCCAATGATTAAGCCATGATTTGGTTCTACCTCATGGGATGGAGACCCATATCTGACAATGTCGTCGGTTAATAGGATTAAGTTGTGGTGCTCCTGTATTTAGTTGACATTCCATCGACGTTAAAACATAGTGCGTGTTAGTATTGTGCTAAGTGAACTTTGTTAAGCTTGACCGAATGTATGAAAGAAAATATCAATATCTGAAAATACAAGCAAATTAATACGATGTGAAAATACTCCTATTTAGTTATGGATCCAATAATAGTGATCTCCCATGTACTAGTAGTCCTACGTACTCTTGCTAGCTGCTCTGGTCAACCTGAAAGTTGCTGGTGCACATGTGACTGGGAAATGGACACGACCGGATGATTTGCCTCCACACATGTCATTGTCATACTCCCTCTATCCATCTATATCGGGCTTAATGCTTTTTTTTCAAGGCTAACTTTGACAACATGTTAGAGCAGTCATATTTAACATGCAAGCATACCATCAAATTCATATGTGAAATGAGTTTCCAATGGTATAATTTTAGCTTTATACAAGTCATATATTAATCTTATTAATAGTCAAAAGCAATGTTGAAAAACGCATTAAGCCCTATATATATATGAATAACCATTTGATAGCATAAAAAGTGGTACGTACACCTGTGCACCAGCTCAAAATTTCTGAGTGACATTTCTTTCCTTTTTGACACATGGTAATGACTTTCCTTGATTTCAGCTCAAAGTGTGTTCTCCATTTGTATTTTTGCCGACGTAGCACTAATGCGACAAAAGCTGGTTGGCTGGTCTGCGACACCTTTCATGGTTTTCAAAGCCTTGGATTTTAAGGCAACACATGCAAAGTCTTGGAATCAGCAGCTAATCGTCGTTGTTTGCCACTAACCTAATCGGTGGTGGCAGGAGTGCTCTAGTAAACTAACCGTTGGGAGGATCTGTCCAAATCCGACAGGCAAATTTGAGGGCACCTCCTTGATATGCGTGCCATCACTAGTCAAACCACATCTACATGTGTTACTCTAATCCCCTCTCCTTTTCTTAATTCCCTGCCACATCAACATGTTTGTTATTCCCAGATGCATGATATTAATTAAGATACTACCACTATGGCCAGCCTGAAGTTCCACATCATACTAGAGAATACCGGTGCTCAAACAAAACAACGCAAAGGTAAACCCCCAAGGAGAATTCTTAGCGTGTGTTTGTTTCACCTCCATAGAGCCGCTTCTACAGCTTCTCGGACTGAAATTTTACTCAATTTTTAGAGGGTCGACTAGAATTTCTCTTGGAACGATCAAATTACCCTACTCCAATTCTTTTCGTCATTGGAATGGCTCCCATCCTATTTCTTGTGAAAGAATCCATTTGTTATATCAACTAGCAATGTTGCGACACGAACGACGTGTTTGGTTGCATGTATTAGGCCCAATCACCTCGGGCGAGCCAAACAACCAATGCCTAGGATGCATCTACATCTCGAGCCGCATGGAACTTAATACAGTCCCGGGCTAGGCCCGCGAGCGACAACCGAATCGGCAGTTTCTCGGCAGCCAGTCTCGCTGCGGCCACGAGTGGCTCTTGGCTGCACACCTCGGGGACCGGGGGAGACGGACGGGACATCTCGATAACTCGCCTCTCTCTGTCTCTCGTATCATCACCCACACCTCCATTCACACCACATTCCATCACTCTCCTCGCCACACCTTGCTTTTCACTCCTTCGATGGCTCGGCCGCCGTCACGCCATCCTTTGACCCGCATCGACACCGGCAGCAACCGCATCCACGAATGGCGGATTGCTGGCGTTGACCTGAGGGCGGCCCTCCGCGCGCCGTCGCCGATCTGCACCTGGCCCGCTCGTCCGGCCAATGTGGTGTCGGCCGCTCTGGCTCTGCCGCCGTATCCAGACCTCGGGTACAGGGTTCGGTGGAACCGCCGGAGGGGCAGCCACCGCGTCACTACTCGGAACCCCTTTGGGCGGGATTTTTTTAACCCCCATTCGAGGTTTTCTTCGGGCCGCATGGCAGGTCCATGGACTATTGCGCCTTCTTCCACGACCTTCCGCGTGGCCACGAGCACCGGGGCAATGCCAATGACAGTTACCATTGCCGGCTCATCCTCCTCTTCGCCCGTTGATACGTCTCCAACGTATCTATAATTATTTGTTATTCCATGCTATTATATTATCTGTTTTTTTACACTTTCATATTATTTTTGGGACTAACCTATTAACCCAAGGCCCAGTGCAAATGTTGTCACTACAAAAAAATACACTTCCGTGATAATACGTGTCTGTCACAGTAGGTCGCGTTTTTTGTCATGCATATACATCCATGACAAATTTATGACAGAATCAAGATAGTCATACCTATGCTGTCGTAGAACTGTTCAATGACATTACCAAAATTATCATCACGGAAGTGCCCACTTCCATGACGATAAATCGCGCGTCACAGAAGTGCTTTCGTCAAGGGTGACCGACACGTGGCATCCACCGTAACAGAACGCCGTTAAGCTACCGGGTCGGGTTTTGGATCCGATAACCCGTTAACAGCCCCGACCAATGAGGATTTTCCACGTGTAAAATCACCATTGGCTGGAGGAAACACGTGTCGGCTCATCATCGGGACAGATGTCATCCACTCATTGGACAGAAGGCGCCTATGATACGTTGACACGTGGCATGGCCCAATAGGGGCCCATTCCTGTGAAAACGCCAGCCTGTTTGACTTGGTCAAAGGTGGCGTACCGGCCCATGGAAAGCCTGTTAACGGCTTGTTCGCATATAGCTCATTTACAGCCCACTAACCCAAGGTCCATTACCCCCTATCCGAATTAGGCCCAGTAGCGTCATCTGGGCCATCCAATATTATTCCAGCCCGTTTTCACTTCTGGCCCATGTATGGCCCATGACGTCTTTCGGCCCATATGAGGCCCTATGTAACTCTTGGCCTATTAATGGCCCGTGGTGAAACTGTCCCGTAATGAACAGTGTATCACTTTACACCCATTAACGACCCGTGGTGAAACTGGCCCGTAATGAACAGTGTATCACTTTATACCCATTAACGGCCCGTCATTCCGTTGGGCTGTCTCCAACCCATGTGATCTTTCGGCCTTCTCAGAGCCCATTTATTCTTGGGCTCATTTACAGCATTTGTTTACTTACGGCCCGTTACTGTCATTTTCTGCTTGTGGGCCAAATTCAGCCCATGGTTACAGTCGGCCTGTTTGTGGTCCGTTAATACATTGGGCCTTTTCATAGCGTCATCAAATACGGCCTATTAACGATGGCCCATTATGGTCGGCGCATGAACGGACGATTCCAACTCTAGCCTGTTTACGGCCAGAATGCGGTCTGTTTGGCCCATGTTTGGCCAATCGATCATACGGCCCGTATAAGGCACATTGATGATACAACCCGTAGAAGGCCCATTGATGATACGGTCTGTAGAAGGCCCACTGTTTATACGGCCCGTAGAAGGCCCACTGTTTATACGGCCCATAGAAGGCCCACTGTTTCTACGACCCATAGGAGGCCCAGTGTCACTACAGTAAATATTAGCCAATGGTTATTGTCGCCTAGTTTTAAAAAATAGGTTATTGCAGCCACTAGCAAACCGCAGAAAAAGAACTGCACTGACTACAAGCAAACAAATAAACAAGACAACAAGGAAATAAATAAGCAAGTAACTTACCCTAGGCTATCACGGCTATTACACATATTACATCCACTGGGCATCAAAGTTCGCCACCAGTGCAAATATAGGGAACACAGCAGCATATAAACGCCACAGCAAAACAAGTCCAGAACTGAAACCACTTCAGAAGAGCTCAAGAAACAATATCCTGGGTACCCATAATGCTGGTAAGATGCTTAGCAAGCTTATTAACTTTCTCTTATTTGGCGCTTAGGTCCTCCAGTGCTTGTTGTTGCACCAGAAAGTGTGCATCTGAATTCTGCAGGGACTTCCTCAGTCCTTCGGCTTCCTATCGCATAACATCTGATCGATGTCTTTCAACTTGAAGTTGAGAGTCAAGAAGCCGAACTGATTCAGGCAATGAGTTCGAAGAGCTGGTGCTAGCAGTGGTAGCTAGTAACTCGAACACTACATCAAGACAGGACTTTGGGGTTGTCTCAGTGTCTTCAAAATAGTTTTTATCAGCTTTCTTGGAGACCAACAGGGATGTCTCACTATGTTGAACCTTATCTGCATTACTTCCTTTACCATTGCATAACAGGGTACTCTTCTCCAATATTTTATCCGCGTTCTAAAAGAGAAACAAACAAACAAACACATCTCAGGTTTACAATGTAGTATATCAAACTCATTTTGGTAAACCAGTTCAGTAGTAAGGTGGACAGGATAACAGCATGAAACAAACATATATCTATGTAGTATGGTCACTGTATGGTCTATATCATTCTAGTTTATGTTGCCAAATCAATATAGATACAGTTCGAATCATATCTATTTAAGACAAAGCAGCATAGACAGAATATAAGTGTGGGAAACTACACAGCAATAACAACACTTGTAATGTGCATGGCATGAGAACATAACTGTTTATTCAGTTGAAACTGAAATCAACATAGAGCAAGTTACAACAGCAAACAACCAAACACGTTGAAGAAACAGGTTTAAAACATACCTGTTGCATCATTGGAGTTTCAATTGCATCCTTCCAATTTGAAATTAGTTGGTATCAGTAAATACAGTGATGCAAGAGCAAAGTAGTATGAACCATAGCTACGGAACCTGACCTGAGAACAATTCTTATACTGCTTTAAGCGTTGACTTCGGGTTCGGAGTGGTGGTCCTCGTGATTTGGGCACTGCAGTTGCCTTACTAACTGCTCGTGTTTGGGTGCTCTGTGGTGGAGACGGTGTTGTGTCAACGGGAACTGGGTGTCTATCTGCTGGGGTTGGGGTTAGAAGGGGTGTAGCTGGTTCTCTGTCCAACTGGGTACGGGTACAATCTGCATGAGTGTGGGTTATGTGTGGTGGGGCTGGTTCTTGGGCAAGTACAATCGTGGTTCTATCTGCATCGACAGGTAGCGCGATCTTTTCTGAAGACCGTGTTTTTACTCCCACAGATACTGCCATCACTCCCTCCAATTGAAATGGCTGATAAACAAGAAAAGTAATTGAATGTACAGACATTGTAAGATAGACAGGTGCAATGGATAGTAGGGAAGAAAACAGGACATGAAATAATTCACATTTATGTTGTCTAAGCAAACAGAATAGCAGGACATAATTTCACATATATGATGGCTAATTAAACAGGATAGCATGACACAATTTCACATGTAAGATGGCTAACTAAACAGGATAGCACTACAAGAAATATGTTAACTTATGACCTTCTGTCAGTGACCCTCGAAGAATTGGTCATAAATTTATGACCATTTTAGACCAATTGGTCAAAAACTGTCTGGGGGGCTCCAAACCCTAAACCATTGCGACCATTTTGGTCAGAAAGGTCATAATTTCCTTACACGAAATGGTCATAAAGCAAACAGCGCTAGTCCGCTGCCTTATTTCTAGTTGTTAACGACCAATATAGATGGTCATAGCCTTGTAAATTGTGGTGGGTTGCGATGACTAGGCACCATCTCATCAGTTTTGCCTATGTGTCATGTCCATGTGGCAGTTTTTGCCCTAGGTTGTGAAGCAACCTATATTTCTGTCATTCCCAAAATTCCCAAAAAAATCTCAGAAATTCTTTGGATCATATCTTTGTCGAATATGTAAAAACCTTCCTTTCCTAGTTCAAAAATTATTCAAAAATATTCATTTTCCTATTTTATTCAGAACAACAGTTTGTGAAGGAAGTACCACTTTGGCATGTCCAAATGGTATCCATTTTCTACAGTGCTTTCCTATGCCCAAATAACCATCCTCCACCAAATGCCAACTCAATCCATTCATTATTTTGAGCCGAGCTTCAACATTCGTATTTATGTCCAGTGTGGTACTTTGTAAAGCAAGTACCACCTAGGCTCCTCCTTTTGAGGTGAAAATTTGTGAAGACGGTCTTCTTAGTAACTGATCATCCTCAGCCAAAACTCATGCCCATTCGCCATGTGCATTTCCCGTACCGCAAATCAAACACTTGGCTGCTTATTCATGTTTGAGCATCGATCGGTCTCCTCGTGAGAATCTTATGTTGTGATTTTCTTCCTAGCACCTACCTGGGGAGTGCCCAACCCACTATACATGCCTAGGCCGCCCAGAAAACATGGCAACGCCACGGTCACGCGGTGACCACACGGCGGGCATGCGAGCTTACGCGCTCTAGAGTTGGGGCCCTCGGCCACCGTCCAAACCTCGATGTCTCGCCATCAAACCATGTATTTCTGATTAAATAGATACTTATTTACCTAGAAATGATTTTTGGAAAAATTAAAGAGCAAACTATGAGGCAGCTGCAGTTCAAATTTGACCCACTTCCAACTAAATCGACGGGAATTTGTCTTTTTCACCAGAGGTGGATCAAAAATTTTGACACCCAACCATTTTGTCAATTGTGCATTAAATATGGCCTAGTATTTTATAAAATTTATTAGGTCCAATTTTGCAACAAATATATGGTAGGTCCTTCACACAAAAAACTCATTTCAGGCACTCAGAAAATGGAAAATGGTTTTTTCGTCCAAAGAAAATGAAAACTTTGTTAGGCAACATTGTTTGCCATTCCAATATGCACACTTGTGCATAATATGAGATCATTTGAACAAACTATGCCATGAATGTGGCCATAAGATTGATCATTTGGCTTGAAAGCCATGAATCTTCACAATTAATAGCTCATTTCTGAGAACACTTTTTTAAAATAATTACCGTATTACAAGTTTATTATTTTTCCTGGAAACTTGGTCACATATAATGACACAATGCGAAGGTTTTCCAATTTTTTGATTTTTTTGAATTTTTTATGCCCGTTTCAAAATGCGGTTAAAACGGCGGGCTTGACCGTTCCTAGCTAGTGGTTGAATCTTGGAAAACTTTCGATGTTTCTCTGATTAAATAGATACTTATGTACCTAGAAATGATTTTTGGAAAAAATAAATAGCAAACTATGAGGCAGTTGCAGTTCAAATTTGACCCGCTTCGAGCTGAATCGACGGGAATTTGTCTTTTTCACCGGAGGTGGATCAAAAATTTTGACACCCAACCATTTTGTCAATTGTGCATTAAATATGTCCTAATATTTTATAAAAATGATTTTGAACAATTTTGCAACAAATATATGGTAGGTCCTTCACAAAAAAAACCTCATTTCGGGCACTCGAAAAATGGAAAATGAATTTTCCGTGCAAAGAAAATGAAAACTCCCTTTGGCAACATTGTTTGGAATTCCAAGATGCACCCTTGTGCACAATATGAGATCATTTGAACAAACTATGCCATGAATGTGACCATGAGATTGAGCGTTTGGGTTGAAATCCATGAATCTTCACACATTATAGCTCATTTATGAGAACACTTTTCTAAAATAATTTCCGTATTACAAGTTTATTATTTTTCCTGGAAACTTGGTCACGTATAATGACACAATGTGAAGGTTTTCTAATTTTTTGATTTTTTTGAATTTTTTATGCCCGTTTCAAAATGCGGTCAAAACGGCGGGCTTGACCGTTCCTAGCTAGTCGTTGAATCTTGGAATTTTTTTGGTGTTTCTCTCATTAAATAGGTACTTATGTACCTAGAAATGATTTTTGGAAAAAATAAATAGCAAACTATGAGGCAGCTGCAGTTCAAATTTAACCCGCTTCCACCTGAATCGGCGGGAATTTGTCTTTTTCACAGAGGTGGATCAAAACTTTTGACACCCAATAATTTTGTCAATTGTGCATTGAATATGTCCTAATATTTTATAAAAATGATTTGGTACAATTTTGCAACAAATATATGGTAGGTCCTTCACAAAAAAACCTCATTTCGGGCACTCGAAAAATGGAAAATGAATTTTCCGTGCAAAGAAAATGAAAACTCCCTTTGGCAACATTGTTTGGAATTCCAAGATGCACCCTTGTGCATAATATGAGATCATTTGAACAAACTATGCCATGAATGTGACCTTGAGATTGAGCGTTTGGGTTGAAATCCATGAATCTTCACACATGATAGCTCATTTATGAGAACACTTTTCTAAAATAATTTCCGTACTACAAGTTTATTATTTTTCCTGAAAACTTGGTCACATATAATGACACAATGCGAAGGTTTTCCAATTTTTTGATTTTTTTTGAATTTTTTATGCCCGTTTCAAAATGCGGTCAAAACGGTGGGCTTGACTGTTCCTAGCTAGTGGTTGAATCTTGGAATTTTTTTGGTGTTTCTCTGATTAAATAGGTACTTATGTACCTAGAAATGATTTTTGGAAAAAATAAATAGCAAACTATGAGGCAGCTGTAGTTCAAATTTGACCCGCTTCCAACTGAATCGGCGGAAATTGTCTTTTTCACGAGAGGTGGATTAAAAGTTTTGACACACAACCATTTGGTTATTTGTACATTAAATATGGTCTAGTATTTTAGAAAAATGATTTGATACAATTTTGCAACAAATATTTGGTATCTTCTTCACAAAAGAACTCATTTTGAGCACTCAAAATATGAAAAATGAATTTTCATGCAAAGAAAATGAAAAGTTCCTTATTACTATTTTGTTATTTTTTTCTTCTAAAAACTAGGTCACATTTGATGACATGATGAGAAGGTTTTTCATTTGTTTCATTTTTTTCCAATGTATCAGGTCAAGTAAATAGCTAAGATGATCTAACATCTTATTTTAAATTTATCACGACCAATTCAATTGGTCATAATTATTGTATTGCATTCTGATTGGTCCGTGCAGAAGGCACACGGATCAAGCACAAAACACCATTGGATCTTCCCGGATCCAACGGTAGCCGTTGCTCCTCGCCTCCCCCACCAACCCCACCTGAGGCGAAACCCTAGCTGGCATCTTCCATCCACCCCCGCCTCCTTTCTTTCTTTATTCCTCAGATCCCCCTCCCCCGATCCCACCAGCCGGCGGCGACCTCCCCGCGCTCATTCTCGCCGCATCGCCACCCCGACCCCTCCCATACCCACCGCATCGCCACCCCCAAGCCACCTCCCTTCCCTAACCCTACACCCGTACCTCAACCTGCGCCACAACCCGTCGG